>NW_007727553.1:281873-283491 GCF_000696425.1 Galeopterus variegatus
AGGAGCTGCAGGTGGGGAAGGAGCTGCAGGTGTGGAAGGAGATGCAGGTGAGGGAGGAGCTGCAGGCCAGGCAGGAGCTGCAGGTGAGGCAGGAGCTGCAGGTGAAGAAGGAGCTGCAGGTGAGGCAGGTGAGGAAGGAGCCGCAGGTGAGGCGGGACCTGCAGGTGAGGTGGGAGCCTTGGATGTGGCAGGAGGGAGATGAGGCAGGAGCCCGGAGCCAGCGATGGAGGCAAGCTCTGCAGCGTGTGCTGGAAAACATGGCCTACCAGGAGCAGACAACCTTTTCCGGGACGGAAGAGCCAGGCTGTGGGGAAGAGTCCTCTGAGAGCTGGCTGGACCACGTCAACGACATGCTGTACCTGTGCCAGCACACATCTGAAGGGGAGAGGAGGCGGCGGCTGGTGGCGAGCTTGGGCGGCCGCGCCCTGCAGCTCGTGTGTGGCCTCCTGGAAGAACATCCTGACATGCCTGCGCAGGACTGCCTGGCGGTGCTCGAGCAGGTGTTCGGGAACAAGGACAGCCCGATGACTGCACGGCTGAAGTTCCTGACTTGCTCTCAGCAACCCCAGGAGACTCTCTTTGCCTATATGATGCGCCTGGAAGACCTGCTGCAGACGGCCATGGAGAAGGGGGCCATCCACCCGGCCATGGCAGACCACATGCGAGCCCGGCAGTTGATGCTGGGGGCCCTCCCGAACGAGGCGCTCCAGGTCAAACTGAGGGGGATGTGGCTGGAGAAGAGGCTGCCTGGCTTCATGGATCTGCTCCGGCTCGTTCGGGAGATTGAGGCATGGGAGGCCACCACAGCTAGGAATGAGCAGTTGCAAATCCAGGAAGGAGCTGAAGTGAATAGAGGAGACCCAGCTGGTGACCAGGGTGCCTGTGTCGATGAAGGTGCTGCCCAGGCCTCCCCAGCCATTGAAGATGCTGCCCTTTCTAGTGAAGTTGCCAGAGAAGGTATGTGTACCACTGCAGATGTAAGCAAGGGCTCCTTAGCCAATGAACATGTCATGCAACCTGCTCTTTTCACTGCAGATGCTGCTGAGGTCTTCCCACCCAATGAAAATGCTGCCAGCGCTGTTCCAGACACTGAAGAAGCTGCTGAGGCTACTGCTGACATTGATGATACCACGAAGGCTGCTGCTGCCACTCAGGAAGATAAGAGTGCTCCTGCCCCTGCAGGCCTGGCTCGGGCAGGGCCCACAGAGGGCCCCAGGGGCCCCACTGCAGCCCAGATGGGCAGTGCTTCTGGGGCCAGCCCAGGGGGTCCTGGCTGGGGGCCAGAGGGCCTTACCCAGGCAGGAGACCAGGAGGCCGAGGAGCCCCCCCTGGAGGGGCTCAAGCCCATCCTGGAGGAGTCGGGAAACGAGGAAGGGGCTGGGGAGACGAGCCACCCCGAGCCTTCCTCAGGCAAATAGGCTCAGAAGGCCCCGGGGCCTCCTCTCCTCTCAGGCAGCAGAGTCCTGGAGGCAGGAGGAGGTGCGGCCAGGGCCGCCACCTGACCCCACCTCCCACATGGGGAGCGGGGCCCAGGGAAAGTCCCGCCCAGCCCAAACCCAGCCCCCGGGTCCCCGCCTCTCCGAAGGGGCCCTGGCCACCCCCACCAGCCCTTCCAGCT
>NW_007727553.1:283501-322113 GCF_000696425.1 Galeopterus variegatus
AGTTGCCACCTGCACTGGACTGGGAGACGTTAGGTGAAAGAGGCCATCTCAAGGGTGCCAGCTGCCCGGGTCTCTCAAGAGTGTCCCCCCATTCCTGGTCCCGGGGCAGGGTGCTCCCTGTTCTGGGAAGCCAACCCTTATGTGTGTTGGCCCCAAAGTGATTCATGTGTTAAGCAAGAGCTCCTGTCCCCGCACCCCGTAGCCATGGTTCCTGTGCAAAGCCGTGAGGCGCGTGTCCGCCCCGGGGCACATCCTGGCCTACCTGGTCAGCCACCTCTGGGCCCGGGCACGTGCCAAGGCTCTGCTGGCTCTTGTCCAGTGTCGCCTGCTCCACCTCTGCTATCTCGGTGTAGATTTAGTCATCGGCCGCTTGTTTGGTGGGGATGTGTGTTCTTATCTGAACAGTTCCTCCCGAAGACCCCGAGTGCAGTGTCAGCAGATGGACGGCAGGAAGGACGGACGAGGGCGTGGTCGACGCTCACCCATGACCACGAGCAGGCAGAACCGGGCCTGGGACGGAGGGGTCTGCACCAGGCTCCACGGGGACGGTGCTCCAATGTCCACCGTGTTGTTATTCGTGCCTTGTTTTCCTTGGCTCGGTGGCACATTCCCTGCCATGTTCTCCAGTGTCCTGTGACTGTCCTGTGTGGGCTGTAGGGCAGGACCCCGGCCCACAGATCTGCTCAGGAGGGGGTTCCCTTACGTGAGTGGACATTGCCAGAGTCCACCGTCCTGGCCAGAGGCAGATCCAGGGGCCCTCAGGGTGGGAGAAGGTAGCAGGAGGGCCACAGCGTGGGGAGCAGATGTGGCACCTGGACAGGAACCCCAGGAGGAGGGTGTGGCCGTTAGGAGTTCATCCCTGTTATGTCGTCCCTTCCCCTCAGTGGTTCAACACATGTTTCTCATCAATAAAGTTCTGTGGATGTTGAGGCTGAGTCTCGCCTCTGCTGTGGGCAGTTGATGGCTGGGCCGGCCGGGGCTGGGATGGAGGTGGGTGAGCAGGAAAACATCCATGCCCAGCTCTCATGAGATACGTCTGCCGCGAGAGGGTAGGCACTTTGACCAGCATGCGAGGACATGAAGAAAGCTTTTATTATATTTATAGGTGAATTGTAATGTTTTGAGTTTCCAGCGGTCCCTAAAGTGGGGTGGTCCTGTCCCTTGGGACTTTTGAAGACGTGTGGGTGTGATGCTGGTTGTCTCCTTGGCTGTGGGGATGATGCTGGTGGCATCCGGCGCCTGGCGTTTAGGACTGCTGAACTTGTGAGTGCATGTGGCCAGGCCATGCAACAGAGAACACTCCTGCCTAAAAGGCCAATAGCAGCCCTGGTGGAGAAAGCCCACGTTAGAGTGATAAGAGATTTTGAAAAAACTTCCAAATGTTTTCTAATCTGAGATATCTTAAAACTTGAAAAGCTCACCACGGAATAATAACAACTTAATGAACAACTGGAAATCTGTAGACATTTGTGGGGCTCCTGGGAGAATGGCCCCGAACTCGTGCATACGACGTTCACCTGCGCACCGAGGCGTGCTCTGGAGGGGAAGGGGAAGAGCAGGCTAGTGAGGTGTGCACTGAGTGAGAGGCCTCCAGGAGCTGGGCCGGGGAGGGTGGGCTCTCTGAAGGGGTGACGTTCCAGCTGGGTGCTGAAGGCTGTGGCCAGGCTGAGTAGCAGGCTGTTCAAAGGAAAACTAGACAAAATAAATTTAACAATTTATCTGAGCATTAAAGGATTCATAAATTGGGCAGGATTCAAAACTGGAAGAGCTTCAGAGAGCTCTACTCTAGCAGTGTGAGCAGCTCGCTTTTATAGTCTTTATGTGGAAGCAGAGTAAAAAATTTCTTGCTTGGCTCCAGCTAGGCGTTTGCCTTACTTGAGTGTGATCCAGTGGATAGTCCCTGGGTAGGGTCAGTGGCTGGTCTCTCATTAGGTAAGCTTACGTTTTGTTTTGCTGTTTACGACGGGCTTCAGACTGCTTATGCAGGAATCTAAGGCACTAGAGCTGTCTCAGCCTAATGGCCTCCCCTTAAATTTTTTTCAGTCAAGGCCAAGGGCATGGCACATACCCTGGTTCTCAGAAGGGCTGGAGCTTGGCATTGCAGTGCCAAAAATTGGGGAAATAGTGTGCAAAATATGGGGCCATTTGGGGCTCCCTGGGGATAGGAAGGAGTCAGGTTTCAAGCTAAGGGCTAGAAAATGCCATATCTGGGCTCTCCCAGCTTCCCTCGAATCTAGGGCAAGGAAACACGACCCAGGCTCCACCAACCAGATGCACCCACGGCCGCCTGAATCTGAGGTCCAAGATGGGATGAATGAAGGGGTCCCACAGATTCTGCTCGGGCTGAGCTGGTGGCTGCAGGGGCAGTGCCACCTGTTTCCCAAGGAGCAGTGGCAGCTGTGGTTCTCATGGCAGCACCTGCTTCCTGCATTGGTGATGCAAGCCACAGTGTGTGTGCCACCTTGGAGGGAGCCGCAGGGGTGCCTTCTCCAGCCTAGTACTGCAGTGCGATTTGATCCCTCGTTCCTCTTTGCAAAGCTTCCAAGGCTGGTTCTCTAGCTTTCCCCAAACACCTGTGAAACACCCACCGTTCTCCAGCTAATCCCCTTTGGACTTCCTATTAGCCACGAGTTGCGATTGCTAATGACCCTGTGTGCTATAGGGGCTTTCTAATGACAGCTGCAGAAAAGAGTATGCACCACCCAGAGGAGCAGACACCTCCACTGCAGCTCCTACACGGTGGCCAGCAGTTAGGGAGCCCATGACTAGTGCGTCCAGGGCTACTGGTGTCAGTGGAGCTGCCCAGGGCCCTTCAATCCTGGCTTCTTTAATGGCCCTCACTTGGAGCCATGTGACCCACTCCTGTCCCTGTCTTGCTCTCTTTCTGGGCCACAGTAGGGCCCTGGTCCTCAGCCTTTGTATCTCCCAGTGCCACCTGTTCCCCAGTGGCCTTTCACAGGACTATTGCCAAATGATTCCATCCCATGTTTTCATTATATGACCAGTCTGGGACTAGTGCCCTAGGCCCATCAGTTTTTAAAGATCCAGTGTTGTTGGCATCTTGCCATCTGGTTGGCTACCCAGAGTGCTACCGCCCTTCCTCTAGTTCTCTTAGAGATATTGGGAGAATCCCTCAGTGTTTGCAATTTTGGTGGAGAGCAGGGGCCCTGTCGTGCCACTGAAGCTACAGGGACCAGCTCTTCTTTTTCTGCCCATGCGCAGACACGAGGGGGCTGTGTGGCTTACATTTGTTCTGGGTCTCTGAATCTGAGCAGGGTACTCTGGGACAGGGGATGGCTGGAGGCCTGGAGCCAGGTGGCCACAGTGACAACATGTTTGACAGCCTGTTCCTATTCTTGGCCTCTGCTCTGGTTTTGAAAGCCTGGCTGGCCAGGATCCCTTGGGGAATACCCGTGTTCCAAACTTTGTCCCTAGTCTCCTGCCTATTCTTTGAGCCCCCGGTAGCCAGACAAGCAATTTCCTCTATGCTTAAGAGAGCCATAGGCCTTCCCAGTGCAACCTGATCACTGACTGGCACATGCCGCCTGTCCTCTTGGCTGCCATGTAGCCCTTCAAGGTGTCTGTTCTCCCCCAACTCTGCTAAATCCTCCATGCAACCTCAAAGTGTCCCACAAGGTGGGAGCACCTGGAGGGCAGGCCTTCTGTCTTATTCACTGCTGCGTTGCCAGACAGGGGCTAGGATGCAGCAGGTCTTCAGGGAATGTTTGTGGAGGTGACTCTGTCAGTCCCAGGCTGACTCTATCCTGTGCCCATTTTTGCAGTGAAAGCCAGAGAGGCAAATCCCACCCCGTAAGCCAAGCACACTTACCCTGACATCCACAGCCCCTCCTGTTCACTCCCATGTGACCAAATCCCCAGGCCTCTTCAAATGAAAAAGCTCTTCACACATCTCAGCTGGTGTCATTGTGTTCCATGAGCCCCACAGAGTTGCCATAGATTAGATACTTCACAGTGACCATGCCCCCCACTCATCTAGTGACTAAGTTCGGAGGATGCGTAAACCCTTCCCACCCCATAGTCATGATCAAGTTCATAACAGTCATTTCTACCACTTCACATGAGGAGTCTCTGCTTCCCAAACTGTGGGATGCATCTAGCCACAGAGCCAATGACGAATTCTCCATTTTCAAGTTTGTGGCCCCACCTACGCCCAAGTTCACCCTTTCAGAAAACAGAAAGAACAGCTCAACTCCTTTGTATGTCTCCCCTCTGCCTTCATCCACCAGTGCTCTGGAAGGAATGTGGACAAAGAGACTTACAAGGCCACCATGGACTGTGGAGCTGCTGCCCACCTATGCTCGGCATGGGCACAGCCTGTGCAGGAGGCAGGACATGGGTGCTGAGGCCCCCGTGGCTGGCAGATCCAGGGAAGCAGGCCTCGGAAGGCACGCCCTTGGCCTTCCCAGGCCTGCTTAAGTTGTGGGGCCCTGGTGGGGATAGGACACAGGTGGGTGGGCCTTTGCTGCCAGTCTCCCGGAATTGGATTCTGCAGCCAAAGGATGAGGGTGAGCCAGTGTGATAGAGAGAGGGGAGCCCCCAATCTGGTATGAGCAGCAGAGCATAATGCCCCTGCCTGAGAAGCCCTGCAGCCCCAGTTCAAATTCTCACCTCCCTGCAGAGACTACTGCCAGCTGGGTGTGCCTGGTCACAGACAGAAGGGAGCTCATGAGAGGGTGGAGAGAGGCCCTGGGATTTGGAGGTGGGATCTCAAGGCAAAGCTTCAGAGTGTGTGTGTGTGTGTGTGTGTGTGTGTGTGTGTGTGTAGTTGCAGGAGTGGGTGCATGTGTGTTGAGTGTGTGTGTATGAGTTGGGTGCATGTGTGTAGTGGTGTGTGTGTGTTTTCATGAGGGGGTTCGTGTGTGTGTGTGGTGTGTGTGTGTAGCTGTAGGAGTGAGTGTATGTGTGTGTGTATGGTATGTGTGTGGAGTTGTATCGGTGGGTGCATGTGTGTGTGTGTGGGGGGGGTGTGTGTGGTGTGGTGTGTGTGTGTGAGTTTGTGTGTTGGGCAAGGTGGCTTCTCTCTCACTCTGTCTCGCCTTCTCTGACTAGAGCTTGGGAATCCAGTGGCTTCCCTCTCCACCAGGAACTGAAGGAAGAACACAGCTGCTGACTCCAGCTGGGGGTGAGACCTGCTCCCCCTGCAAGTCTCAGCCAGTAAAGGGACAGAGCAGACTGGTTGCTGGGGAAGCCCCTATCACCAATTCTGCACCCTGTTCCCAATCCTGGAAGCTTCTGGGAAATAAGTAAAATTCCAGAAGCTTTGGGGAGTGGGGACAACGGGGTCAGAGCCTTCTTCACAGGCCCTGAGAACACCTTTCACATTTCCTTCTCAGTCTCTCTGCTGTGCCCTCTGTCTAGGCCAATGTCCAAGTCCATGTTGGTGGGGACCCTTCCTGCCCTCGCCTGCAAGTCCTCCACCCCACCTGCCCCACCCTGTCCTCTGATGCTGCTAGATCCCAGAGCTGATGCAGACTGAGGAACCACAGCTCAGACTGTAAAGCACCTCACCCGATGAGTGGGTGGCCTTCCCCGAAGCCCTTCCAGCCCTGTGCCCATCTTGGTGCCAGCCCAGCAACTGTCTGCAGAGTGGGAGACTGTATTCAGCAGATGGCCACTGGGACCTCCACTATGGAGAGGTCCTGAACAATTAAAGAAAGGCTGCTTAGTGAGCCCCCTCAGTGCCTGCCCCTTGGGGGGCATTCTGCAACTGGCTGTGAACAGCTTTCCCAGAGGGGCTTGGTGTGGGAGCCTGAGGCTTGCTCTGAGGACACACTCAGAGGCCACACTGGGCTTCGGGGGACAAGTCCAGCTTCTAGCAGCCAGGTACCCAGGGAGCCAAAGACTTCTGGGTGAGCAGGAGCTCAGGGCTCAGGGTGGACTGGAGGGAGAGCTTGGTGAGCTTGCCAAGCCTGGCAGCTGTCTATCCCCTCAGTGGCCACCTTGCAGGTCCCAGAGCCCAAGTCTTTCTGAAGGTTTAGTGCTGAAGAAGCAGCCCAAGCCCAACTCCCAGGATGGACGAGTTCCATCATCATAGTGTGTTGCCAGATGTGCTGGGATCCTGGCTGGGTCTTGGGCAGCTTTCCGAGGAGGCCACAGTAGGAGCCCGTGCATGAGCTGCCTGCCAGGGCTGCCGCAGAGGTGGCACTCCCCAGCTTTGCTCTCCAAGTGGCCTGGGCCTGGGCAGTGCCCCCCCCCATCAGGGGCTCTGCAAGAACTCTGGATCCTCTTTGGGAGAGTAGGAGGCATTAGTTCAGCCTTGCCCTGCTGTGCCAACAGCTGAGATGTGCACGTGACACACCCAGGCAAAGCAAACCACATGTCCCACAAGGTATCCACAGGACAGTGAAGGGCTTGGGGTGCTGAGGTCACTGTGTACCTCTGCAGGACCAGTCAGATGTTGCCAGGTACCCATAAAGAGGCGGTGGGGAAGGGGGCAGAGAGAGCATGGAGGACAGCAAGTGTCATGTGTACTGTGTCCATTGGGTTAAGCTAGATCTAGTTTTCTCGGAATTCCCTGTTGTATTAGTCCATTTCTGTTGCTTATAACAAAATACACAGAACAGGGTAATTTGTAAGAAAATGAAATTTATTGCTAACAGTTTTGGAGGCTGGGAAGTCCAAAGTCCAGGGAACACATTTGGTGAAGGCCTTGATGGTGGTGACAGTGACCCAGGGGTCTCACATGACAGAAAATTGTGGATAGAGAGAGACTAACCTCTTGTGCTCTTCTTTAAAGACCTCAGAACCACGCCCCTGACCACCATTATTAATCCATTCACTAGTCATGGTCTTCAGAATCTAATCACCTCTTCAAGGCCCCACCTTTCCATTACCATGATAGGATTCCCCATCTTCTTAACACTGTCACCGTGGGGACTAAGTCTCAATGAGGTTGAGGGTGCATCCGATCTACGATGCCTGTCCTATATGGTCCTAGGTTAGAGTTGGCCACAAGAGAAATTTGCATGAGATTTGGAAGGGAGAAATGAAGCAGAAGCCATTTTTTTAATGCTTAGAAGGCATGGCGCTGCTGATCTACTCTCCCACCTGGTCAGCTGTTCCTGTGAAATCACACGGCGCCATGGGGAAGGGTGCCAGCAGCTCCCACAGGTCCCCCATTGTGCAGGTTTGAGGTGGCAGGAGGCAGATGTGGCTTCCGGCTCTTCCTACTTCTCCCCCACCCTGAGTCGTCTCTGCTCCCAGTACACCAGCCCTGCTGACTTCCGCCCTGGCAGCAGGTACAGGAGCATCAGCCTGGCCTAGACCTCAGCTTCCCCAACCGGGATGGCTGTAATCCCATGACACATCGTTTGTGTCACTCAGGTCGGGAGTTCTGCTTCTGACAACCGTAAGTGGCACAGCACAGCCTGGGGCTGAAGTACAGCTTGTTCCAGAGCACCTTCCCTGTGCAAAGCCTTCCTGCCATCCTGAACTGCAGTGTCCCGGCCCCCTTGGGCTACTAGCTCCTCATTCCCCTGCTGGGTTCTGTCCTCCTGGGCTCCTTTCCTGCAGGCCTTGTTGCCATTGCCTTTTAGGGCTTATTTCAGGCCACATTCTTCTCAAGTGGGTAAGAGGGTCCTCAATCTAATGCCACAGGCCACAGAGTTGCCCAAGAAGCTCATCTTGCCCAGCAAAGGAGCCAGGTGGCTGAAGCCCTGACCGTTAGCCACTCCAGCCACATTCGGGAGGGTGGGGACCACCACTTCTCTGCACTGTCTTCAGCTCCCTGATGCAGCCCCCAAGAGCCAGTCAGCTGAGGACCGGCTCCCAGCTCACCTGCTCCTCAGCTGTCAGCCCTATCCCAGGCCTATTATGACACTTCTCTGACACGGTGGATGTGGCCTCACAAGTACGACTCCTGGCAGAGAGCGGGGATCAGACCAGCCCTTAGCTCAGCCGGGCTAGGCCTTCCCAGCCCAGGGTGGCCTCCAAGCAGGGGCTGCAGGTGCTGTCTTTCCAGTTTGCCTCCCAGTGACCAACTTGGCCTGGGAACAGATGAAGCTGGGGCGCTCTATACTCATGGCCTATAATGTTATCACCTGCAAAAGATACAGATTTAAGAAAGGAAATTCTTTCAAGGCCTTGGGCTGTTTTTCTTTCCAATTCAGAAAAATGATGGGCTGGCTTTGCTTCAAACACAACTTCAAAGAGAAAAATACCATTGGAAACTGCTACAACCCCAAACCACAATTAGCCAGCAGTCCAGCCAAATACAGCTAAATCTGGACAGGGAGCAAGGAACAGGCTGAGCCAACCATGCCTTCTTAGAAGTGCAGCAGAAATCAGATGGCCCCCAAGTTAAGGGTTACAATCCCAAAAGTCATAGAAAAATTTAAATCAAATCTCTGACTAGATTAATGAAATTTAAGGCCAGAGACCACAGGCCACACGAGTAGTAGGATATCCAGTAAGATAACGTGGAAGTGGGAGATAATGTGAAGATGTTGGGGAAACAGAGCACGTTCACAGAGCAACGTGGCCCTATGCATAAAACAGCAGCAGCAGCAGCAGCAACAAATACAGAAATAAGAGGAGGAAAGGAAGAGAGCAAATCACTAGGGGATTACAGCACCAATATGGGAAGACTCTAGACAAAAAATTCTTCATAGACTCAAAGAAATTCCAGAAAACATAATTTCTCAAAAGAGAGCTTAAAGAAGAGATGTAGGGTTCAAAGAAGAGATTATAGGAAAACAGAAGGAGATGAAATTAAGGTAGCAGAGCTCAGAAAAGAATTGGAAGAGAAAAGTAAAAATATTACTGAGATGAAAGTCCCATCAAAAGTGATAATAATTTGAGGAAACATGACCGAGAAAATCACATACATACTGGACATCTGGGGACTTAGTGGCAAGGCTTGAAAAAGTCACACAATATAAGATGGAAGCGAGCAGAGGACTGGAGAGAAGACGACAATATGGAAGATAGGAAAAGAGATGCAACGTACATATCACTGGTATTCTTGAAAAGGAGGCTAAATCGAATAAAATGTTCTTGGAAAAAATCATGCTGACTTCAGGTTTCCCCACCTCTGTTCTCAATGCCAGAAGACAGTGGGGCAAGGTTTACGAACTTCTGAGTAAAAGACAGTTTGCTTCCAGAATGTTAACATCTATCCAATCTGTCCTTCAAGTCTAAAAGCAAAAAGTCAAAATTAGCACCGTATCATCAAATCTAGCCAGCTAAAAGATGTATCAAAATAAAGGACACAGAAATGGAAGAAAAATCATGAACACCGCATCTATTCATATGCAGACCTAATATTAAACAACTGAAACGATGCATTCCTATGTACTATAGGGCAGAACATAAATGTTAGAAACCCTGACAATGGGAAATTAATAAAAATCGGAGGGGGACTGAGGCAGGTGGGGGCAGTGGGTGGGGGACGATCTCCTCACCTGTCACAGCAAGGAGTCAGCACGTACTGTGCTGCTGCGTGCACTTAAACCTAGGACTTCAAATAGCTTTAGCACTTTCCCTAGTTCTAGTCCTGAACTATAGCAGCACCTTATAGGAACTAATACTCGTGGAGAAACAACTATTACCAGTTCACCGTTTTTTCAGCTTTATTTCAGTTTCTTTTTCTTTGTTTATGAATAAAATGAGTGTAACACGTTAGATTAAACACAATGTATATATAATGACCCCATTTTCATTGAGTTATAATGCACATGTCATAAAAGTCACCCTTAGAAAGTGGACCATTCCGTGGTTTTTGGCATGTTCACATGTCCTGCTCCCATCAGCACTATCTACTCCCAGAACATTTTCATCATCTCACAGGAGACCTTTGTCCCCACTGGCAGTCACTTTCCACTCCTCCAAGTCCCAGCCCCTGGCAGCTGCTCATCTGTTTTAATCCCTATGGATTTGCCTGTTCTGGACGTTTTATATCGGTGGAATCACACAATATGTGGACTTTGTGTCTGGCTTCTTTCACTGAGCACACTGGATGATCCCATTTTGGGGAAACGGTTTGGTCTCACCCACCCATTCCTGCATCCGTCCATCTTTCTATCGTGCATGCCTCTGGGTCTGGGATGATGTTAATGGTGGGTATTTCTGGGTGCTGGGATTTGGGGTGGATTCAGTGTGATTTCTGGACTTTTCTGTAACACTTGCCTTTTCCTAGTCTTTGTGTATTCTCTCTTCCCCTCTCCTTGCTAGTCTTGGATGATGCTGAGGGGCTCAGCCTAAGCACCTGGGCTGTTCTCAGGCTGCTGTGGGGGTCGGGGGGGGACCCCTGGTAGGTGAGGATGAGGAAGCCATTGGACTGGAAGTCAGATGGATACAAGCCTGGGCTGTCCCCCCACAGGGAACTTCTGCCAGGGCCCGCGGCCCCACCTTGTCAGCCTCCTGTGCCAGACGTGACCCCTGCTGTGCTGGCTGCCTCCTCTCACCCTCCTTTCTAGGTCAAGGTGCCTTGCACAGATGGCCTGGAAAGTCAACTCCGAGGTAGCACACGGTTTATGTGGGGAGACATGACAAGATACTCTCCTGTCAATCTGCCCTTGGTGCAGGGTGTGTGCACACACCTGCGCATGTACGTGTGCATGTATGTGAGCTTGTGTGTGTGTGTGAGGTGTGTATGTGGTGTGTGTGTGTGTGCATGTTTATGTGTTTGTGTGTGTGGTGTGTGCATGTTGGTATGTCGTGTGTGTGGTACGTGTGGGGTCTGTACATGTGCGGTGTGTATGCATGTTTGTGTGTGTGGTGTGTGTGCATGTTTGTGTGGTGTGTGTTTGCTGTGTGCACATGTGTGTGTGGTGTAGTGTGTTGTGTATGTTTGGTGTGTGCGTATGCATGTTCGCATGCATAGTGTGTATGCGTGTGTGTTTGCGGAGCTCCCCATACACGGAGCCAGGCCTCGCTCTATGGGAACACAAAATTTCCCAGAGGCTGGTGGGGCCCTCCCCCAGTGCCACACCTCCCAGCTCTGGAACTGCATTGGGTAATAGGGAGGGGACAGAAGTATGCCCCCTCCCCAGCAGCTCCCAGAGAGAGCTGGACAAAGACACTGCAAGCCCCCGCCACTTCCAAACAACAGCTGCAGGGGCTCGTCCTGGCCCCCGATTCTCCAACGGATGGAGAGAGACGTGAGAAAGGTGGAGAGCACCTCACAGTCTGTATCCTTCTTGTGCCCCTCCAGTCTGTATCCTGCACACAAACATGAAGCCGGGAGGACCCCAAGGAAAGCTGAGACCCTGCTGGGTACAAGGTAACCCTGTGTGGCTTCCACTCAAAGGCAAGAATTATCTAGCCCTTCCTGTTCTCGGAAATGTGCTGTTTCCTAGACAACGCATTTTCTGTAATCATGGTCAAGGCAACGTACATTTCTGCTCAGAATCAAGGTCACAGTATAATACCGATTCACCACGGCAACAGCAGGCTGCTCATCGGACGTGGGAGAAGGCATCGCAATGAAAACCACATGCAGCTCGCTATTCCCCAGCGATTCTGCTCCATGAAACAGGTTTAGCTCCAGTGGAACTGGAGTCCAGGTCCTTAAAAGGCACAGAGTCCTCTGTAGTTCAATGTATGTAATTTGCCAGACAGAGCCAGACAGGCGGATGGTGGCACTGGTAAACAAACAAGTCACAATAGGAGCTGTTCTACCTGACTCGGCTGCAGGGGTTTAGATCATTTTCACAAATCCCTGCAAGGAGAATTTCCTGTTTTAACCAAGCTAGGGGTGGTTTTGAGTGAATCTAAGCATCTGATGAACTCTGCCACCAACTCACGGTGGGATCAGGGCAGGCTCCTGCCCTCCTTGGGTCTCAGATGAATAAGCTCTGATGAACGGTGGTTCTAGAACAAAACCTTGCAGTTTAAGATTTGATCTTGTTCCTCATTTCTCAGCCCAAGGCCAATTGATGGTCACCCCCTGCATACGCCTCTCTTCTCTGGCCCCTGAAGTCAGGGAGTGGCGGCACTGCCTCCTCTATTGGGCCTGGTGCCATTATGTGGCTGTGGGTCTGAGCACAGTGCCCAGCCCCTGCCCCCTAGGCCCCCTGCTTGGGATGAGGGAGCTGTGGGGTGAGTTCTCTGTAAAGGAGAACATCACCTAGAAGCATCTCCTCTGGGTATCCCCAACCTCCCGACCCTAGTGAGGAGGCCCCACTGCTGGCCTCCCAGAGAAAAGGCTCTGGGTGCCTGCCCAAGGCCTTGACGCTCAGTTTCAAGTACCGCTCCAGGTGACAGCAGGTCATGGGGTTTTGGGGGGGCCCACGGGGCACAGAAGTAGTGAGAAGGGTGGGTCCCTTATACTCATGTCCTCTGAGTGTCCAGCCAGAAAGGAGGCAGAGATCACCCCCTACCCTTGCCTTCTGCTGAGGCCCAAAGGAGCTAGCTGACACATTCTATCAAAAGCTCCGACAGCCCAGGGTGCACCCCACTGGCCACCGGGCGCCCTCCCCTACGTAGGCATTCAGGACCCTCAGACCCAGAGCACCCTCCTGCCACAGGATTCCCACCCTCTGGAGCCCTCTCCAAAGGGTCTTCTGCCCCACCTTTGCTGCTGCCGGTGACCTCACAAACCACCTCTGTCTCACCCACTGGTCTAAGACCCTCCCTCGGGGCCTCTTGGAGCCCAACTGACCTCTCTTCCACCTCAGGGAGCTGGTTCCAGAGCCCTGCCTTGGTGGCTTCTCTTGCAAAGCCTGGAGGCCTCGAGGCTGACAGCTGGCCCTTGTCCACAGTGCAGCTGGACGGGCTGGGCCAGGAGGGGGCCAGCGCTGACAAGGACAGCTGTCCTCAGTCAGCAGCTTGGCCGATGGAAACATGTGCTCTAACTCAGAGTCCCGTGACTCAGGCCAGGGTCACCTGCCTGCCTGCTGCTGCCCAGCGAGGATGGGAGCAAGCTCTGTGGCCACGTGGGCAAGGGATTAAAGCCACCTGCCGAGAAACCCTCCAGCAACACTGCTTTGGTTACCAACTTTCTGAAACATACATTGTTTGGCTCTCATGGTTCAAGGAGATGCCGGAAGCACTGTGGAGCCGAGGTGGCACTGGCATTCCTCCTCAGCTCGCCTCATTTTCCCTTTGCAAGCCACAACTTTGCTGGGTCTGCATGCCTGCGTCCTGGGATACACTGCTGAGCTGGCAGATGTGGCTCTGGAGAGCCCAGGGATGTGGTGGGGAGTGGGGGCGAGGACCTGAGAAAGGGACAGACAGGATAAAGATGAACAGGGTAGGGCTCAAAGAAGGCGCTCTGAGCAGGTGACCTTGAATCTGAAACCTGAAGGGGACACATGTTCCGAGGCCTCGTGCAGTCAGCAGGATTGAGTGGTAAACGTGTTAGGAAACAGAGGCTCGCAGTGGTGAGTGTGAGTGGCTCTGCTGTGTTGGATTTTGTGACATTCTGCTCTCTCCGGGGTTCCTGTCACCAGCACAATTATGTCACAGCCTCCCTTCTTTCCTGGCATGATGCCCATTTCTTTCCCTTTCGAGACCACAAGCTCCCTGAGGGCTCCCCGAGGCACCCCAGCTCCCAGCCTTTTCCTTCTGCACGGCAGGTGTTGGTCAACTGGCTAGGGGATCAGGGACAGAGATGGAGCTTGGAGTTTGCTGAGAGAGAGGGGAACTTTCCCACAGACTCCACCCTCTGTGCCTGGAGCCCATGAGTGGGCCACCAGGTAACCCCAGAGGTCCCACCTTACCTCCTGACCCTTGATGGTGGCATTGAGGTGCCAGCTCCTGGGCAGCATCACCACCTGGACTGACATGCTCACCTCTACTGTCCTCCTTGCCATGCCTTCCACTGTGCCCCTGACCCTTGGCCCTTGCACCTGCCTTCTCCTTCTCCTCCTGCCTCAGCTGAGGCTCAGATGTCTCCAGGGGCCACCACCGCATCGACTGCTGCCCTACGATGTCCCTTCCTGTGCCTGCGTTCCTCCACCATGTGCAAAATCTGGGCCTTTAGGCTCACCCCATCTAGTCATATAGTCAGACCCGTCTTGAGTGTCCTTTTGCTTGCTCACCTCCTTGGTCCTTGCTGTTCTGGGCACCCTCTGGACTTGCCCCTGCCCCAGTGGAAACCTCCTTCCACTTGCTCCTGCACATTCCTGTGATCTGGATGGGAGAGCATGCCAGCCTCTGCCCCCCATGCCTTTGCCCCAGCCCCTTCCAGGACTGCCCCCCACCGACTGCCTTTTCCACCACCCACCACCCCCTTGTCCCCCTGCCTTCCGCGTGGCTGCTCTGTGACACTGCACACCAGGACCATGTTGTCTGCCTTCTCTGCTGCCTCTGCTTACTGAGCTGACTGTGGGCACAGCAGCAAGCCCAGATCGACCAACGTCCCGCCTCGTGGACCTGATGGTCTAGACATTAAATAGTAGCCCCCAGTGACATGGACAGAAAAGGGGTCCCGATGTAGTCTACGAGGAGAGGGCCAGAGAAGGGGCCCCCGAGGAGGTGACAGTTGCACTCAATCTGCAGCAAGAGGAAGAGCAGGGCTGGGGGAGGAGGCTGGCAGTGGGGGTACCCACAGAAGGGAGAGAAGCCCTGAAGTTCCTGTGCTTGGGAACTCACATGGCTAGAGCTCCGTGACCCCAGGGAGCTGGAGGGGAAGGGGGGGGGATGGACAGAGGCTATGGGATGCAGGGAGTGGCGCGGTCACACGTGCGTTTGGGGCGGATGGTTTTCCTTGCTAGACCCACAGCCCTTTCCCTCGCCCTGCGTCTCCCTTGCTGGCAGAGCCCTCCGTCACCCGGTGTCAGCCCGCTGCGGCCCCTGGCTCAGTGCTCCGGCCAGGAGTTGGATCGCCATCAGGAAGGGTATTAGCTATTGCTGCAAGGTTCTGTGGGACAGAAGTTCCGGGTGTGACATGACCAGGTCCTCTGCTCAGGGCCTCACGAGGCTGAAGTCAAGGTGTTGCCAGGCTGCATTCCAATCTGGAGGCTCTGGGGAAGAACCCACTTCCAAGTTCATTAAGGGTGTTGGCCCAATTCAGCTCCTGTGACTATAGGACTCAGGTCCCTGTGTCCTTGCCAGCTGGCGGCAGGGGATGCTCTTGGCTTCCAGGGGCTGGTGCATCCCTTGCCACATGGCCCCTCCATCTCCAGAGCCAGCAGGAGAGTTTGAGTCCCTTTCCTGCCTTCTCTGACTTACCTGTCTCTGGCCTCTGGGCCCAGATTTAAAGGGCTCACATGATCAGGTCAGGCCTACCAAGGAGAGTTTGCCTTTCTTAAAGTCCCCCGTTCCATATAATGCGACCAATCACAGGGTGACGGTCCATCGGGTTCGCAGGCTGGGCATCCCACCGTGCGTGAATGTTGGGGGTAAGGGGGTGGGGGGGAACTGGGCCATCTTAGATTCTGCTGATTGCGGTTGGCCCCTCATGGGGGTCTCGTTTCACTTGCCGTGGGTGGTTTAGGCATGGGGAGGGGTGGATCCGTAGTTTGTGGAGCCTCAAGATTATGAATTTGGAGGGCTCTCTTTAGGAAAAAGAATATAAAATCACAAATACAAAATTGCCAGGACCCCTTGCCAGCTCTGAGTAGGAGCCTACAAGTGAGGGGTCCTGGAGCTCATACAGCTGCGGAAGGGGTCCGAAGTCCAAAACCAGCTTCTCTGAGCCGAAATGCAGGTGTGGGCTGCACTCTCAGGAGGCTCCTGGGGAGAACCTGTTTCTGTGCCTTTTCCAGCACTAGAGCTGCATTCCCTGCACTCCTTGGCTCACGGCCCCTGCCTCCATCTTCAAAGCCAGCAGCAGAGCATCTTCCAATATCTCTCTGCTTCCACCACTTGGCCTTCTCTCTCTGACTTTCAAACCACCCCCTTCTAAGGGTACATGTGACTGCATTTAGGGCCCACCCAGATAATCAAGGATAATCTCCCCGTCTCAAGTTCCTTAATTAAATCACCTCTGCAAAGCCCCTTTTTGCCTTATAAGGTCACATTCACAGGTTCCAGGGGTGAGGACATGGACACCTTTTGGGGGCCACCACATGTCCAGTGGACTTGGCCACATGGACCCTGAGCAATACAAGAGGGACAGAAGCCTGGGAGCACAGCCAGGGGTGAACCTGCCCCCTCTGGAAAACTGCACTCTCTGCAGGGATTTACAGCGCAATCTCGGTGGAATGTAAGAATTGGGAAGCCTGCAAGACAATTTCTGTAACAGCCAAGTGAATCCCATGTACCTAGAACTTAATTATGTTCATTTGGGAACAGGGAAGGAATGGAAAGGCCCTGTCCCAGCAGTGCCCAGAATCAGAGCCCATGGAGGGAAAGGGCACTGCAGTCGCCTAGAAGGGTGGCAGATTGACTGGCCCATTGCTCCACTTGGGAACTACCCAGGGGCTCAGACAGATGGGGGTGGGGGAGCGCTCGCATAACTGCCCGTGTCCCCTCGTGGCTGCCGACCACGTCTGTCTTGTCACAGTCCCGCATGCTCGGTCACCCTGGCTCATGGCCTGAGGGCCCTCTTTCCAATCACCTCTCTTACCTCCTGGCTGGTTTGACGTGGCCACAGATCTCCTCCCTGGGTCCTGCCTTTGCCCTCTGTCCTTGGGACCATGGTGAATGCCTTTGCACAGCTCCCCGGGCCCTCAGGCCTTCACCTCCTAATCCTCCTCCCCCAGCAGCGCAGGGACCTTGACAAATGCTGGCTGCGTGCTACTCACTCCTGCTGAAAGCCACCCCCAGCAGAGAGGCCGAGCTTGGCAAAACTGGCCCGACTCCTCTACAGCTGCATCCCCTTCTTAGTGCACACAAAAGCCACCCGGCCGAACCACGCACGTCGCTTGGACACACCCCATCCTGTCCAGCTGAGTATTCGCTCACACCTCTCTGTCTTGTCAAAGCTTTCTTTTCCTTCAGGACCAAGCCCGATTCTGCCTCTTCCATGCCACCTTCCCATAGGTGTCCCTTGGCCCCCAGACTGGACTCGGTGTCTCTGATCAGCAGACACTGCGCTCCAGTCCATTCACACTGGCGACAGTGCCCTGGGGCTGCTGTAACAATGTACCACAAACTGGTACTTTGTGTGCTGTTCTGAGTGGCGTGATGAAATCTCATGCCATCCCGCCTGGGATGTGACCCTTAAATTACTTCATCATGGCCCCGAAGCGCAAGAGTAGTGATGTTGGCAATTCGGATATGCCAAAGAAAAGCTGTAAGGTGCTTCCTTAATGTGAAAAGGTGAAAGTTCTCAACTTAACAGGGAAAGAAAAAAAGTCCTATGCTGAGTTGCTAAGACCTATGGTAAGAATGAAACTTCTGTCTGTGAAATTGCAAGTGATCAACTCATAGCTAATCTTATTTTATCATACTCCCGTCCACTTCCTCTATTATTATTATCGCTACTGTTATCATAGCTTAACAGGTATTTTAAGGAGAACACCTTTGTAACCAGCTCTTGGATCAAGAAATAGAACTTTTCCAGCCATCCAGAAGCTCCTGCATGTATCCTGTTCAATCATAGACCCCCTCCACCTCCCCAAAGTGGCCACTCTCCTGTCATTTATAGTAAAGATTTGCTTGTGTCTTTATAGCTTTGTCACCTAAGTGTATATCTCTAGACACTCTGGCATGCTCATTTTGATGCGATGTGTCTTTTTTTTTTTTGGCGGCTGGCCAGTATGGGGATCTCGCCCCTTGACGTTGGTGTTATAACACCGTGATGTGTCTTTTACTTCTCTTTTAATCTATAGGTTCCCACTCTATTCCTTTCTTTTCCTTACAACTTGTCTGTGGAAGAACCTGGGCCATTCAACCTGTAGGGTTTTGCACAGTCTGAGTTTTGCTGACTGCACCCTCATTGTACAGTTCAAGTTGCTCCTCTGTCCTCAGTATTTCCTGCAAGATGGCAGCAGGGTCCAGAGGCTTGCTCAGACTCAGGTGCAATCCATTTGTCTTTTTTTTTTTTTTTTTGTCTTTTTCCATGTCCGGCAACGGATCGCAACCCTCAGTGTTGTCCCCGTACCGGACCGGGGACCAGCAACGGGATTGCAACCCTCGGCGTTGCTCCCGCGCCTCGCTCAGCCAGTGAGCGGGAACCGGTCTGCATGTGTGATCCGAACCCTCGGGCGGGAGCGCCGCCGCGCTTCCCAAGCGGCGCACTATCCAGTGCTCCACCGGGCCGGCCCCATGGTGCAATCCATTTGGCAAGACTAGCTGGCAGTGTGTCCTCCCATCTTCTGGTTCGCTCTCTCTCTTTTTGTGGTGTTGGCAGCTGGTGATGCTCAATGACTAGATCCATTGATTCATTGGGATTGAAAACGGTGACACCCTGATTTTCTCTTTTCTTTTTCATTTATTAACAGCAACACATTTATAAAGAGCCAGTACCCCTCATCTACTATTTGGTTATCCAGTGATACAGTTTATATAGGAAAACCAGGATAAATGCTTGATTCTTTCCTTTTCTTGACCAGTTTTCAAGATTATGATTGGTTTCCTCATATCCTCTGGAGGTGATCAATTAGGGATTACAAAATACAGTTAAAAAATTATAGATTAAAACATATTTGATGGGTTTCAATTCATTGTAATTATTCTTCTTCCGAAAGTCTAAATTATCCCAGCTTTGGCCAATCAGAGCCTCTTTATTTGGTTCCTGAGTCATTTTTACATAACCCCAGTGGTCTTTGATTGCTTTCTTGCTTTCTGGTGTGACATTAGTTTTGCTGCATAAAAAATATCCTTGGCTCATATTTTCTTGCCCTGGTGTTGTGGGTTGGGTGGATTGCTCCACCCCCATCAAGTTCATGTTTTGAAATTCTAACCACTTATACCTCAAAATGTGACCTAATTGCAAATAGGGTCTTTGAAGATATGATTAGTTAAGATGAAGTCATGAGAGTAGGGAGGGCCCCAATCCAATACGACTGGTGCCTTTATAAAAAGGGGAAATTTGGACATAGAGACATACACACACACAGAGAATGTCAAGTGAAGACAAAGGTAGGGATTGAGGTTATGTTTCTACAAGCCAACGAACACCAAAGAGCACCAGCAACCACCAGAAGCAATGCAAGGGGCATAGAACAGATGCTCCCTCACAGCCGTCAGAAGGAACCAACCCTGCTGACACCTTGATCTTGAACTTCTGGCCCCCAGAACTGGGTGGCCATGCATTTCTGTTGTTTACACCACCCGGTTTGTGGTGCTTTGTTATAGCGCCCTAGAAAACTAATATACCTTACTCTGTTTTCTTTTAGCATAAAGCATTCCTGTCAAAAAGTCTGATGATAATTTAATTTTCTTTCCGTTAATTTTCTTTCTCTTTTTTTTATAAATACCCAAAGGATGTTTTTCTTCTTTGTATTTGAAGTCCAGTAAGTTTACTAGAGTGCTTGGTGCTGGCCATTTTTTTTTTTCTTTTTTTTTTGTCTTTTTTCGTGACCGGCAACGGATCGCAACCCTCAGTGTCGCACCCATACCGGACCGGGACCGGCAACGGGATCACAACCCATGGTGTTGCTCCCGCGCCTCGCTCAGCCAGTGAGCGGGAACCGGTCCGTATGTGGGATCCGAACCCTCGGCGGGAGCGCCGCCGCGCTCCCAAGCGGCGCACTGTAGCAGTGCGCCACTGGGCCGGCCCTGGTGTTCTGTTCTTTTAATATGTAGTTTTATATAGTTTCAAATCCTCTTTCATTTAGGGAAAGTTTTCTTGAATTATAACTTTTAGCATTTGTTCTGTTGCCTTGCTTTGTTTTCTCTTCAAGAACCCAATGTTTGTCACTTTGCCTCAAATCCTTTTTCTCGATCTCTTCATTATTTTTTGTGTTTAAAAATTTTCTCATTTTCACCTTTTGTGTCTTTTAATGCATTACTTGTTGTGTTTTGGTTCTTATGTTCTTTCTAATTTACTCTTCATTCCTGACATTTTAAATTTTATTTCCTATCCCTTCCTGAGTCCTGTCACCTAATATCTCAGTTTTTCTGATTTTGATTTATGTCCCTCTTTCACGTCTTGCATTCTTTCCATATTTCCTTTTCATTTGGTTCTGAAATAGTAATTCGAGTTTTCATCTGTTTTGAGGACATATCTTTCTGGTATACCTCCACTGTCTTTACAGATATCATTTTGCTCTTCATTGGCTTTTTTCTTATAGTAGCTTTTGTTATAAGGAAAGGTATGGGTTTTTACCTTGCTATTTTTTCATGTGAAATTATTTTTTTTAACTTTTAGAAGGTGGCATGGTTGAGGATAGCTGTTCTAACTTCACCCATCTCCCTCTTCTGTTTTCTCGTGGTGATCAAAAATATGGTGGCCTGTTTTCTGAAATTTCCTGCCTCTATTCCCCTTGCCCACTTTTATGTGGACCTCTTCTTTCTTTTGGCTCTGTTGTTTGTATTTTACTCAGTTTTAGCTTCCCTCTAGCACTTTCTCCTTGGTGTGGACCCTGTTGTAGGAGGAGCCCTGTCTGGTCAGTTTCGATGGCTCACAGAGGCCAGCCTTCACCAAGGATCCCTTTCGCTCACCTGCTGATAGATTGGGCAAAACCTCTCCCAGGTTGAGCTGATGTTCTCAAATTGGCCTGCATTGTTTTCCAATGAATACCTGTTGCCTATTTTGGGGTCCCCTGTTCTCAGGTTAACCATATGCCCTTTGGTTTCCCTGTGCTTCCTTCTGCTGAGATGTGGCTACTAAGCAGGTCTTGTTACTGTTGGTGGTTTGCACCCACCCACTTGTGTTTGGGGCTCCTACTTTTCTGCCTACCCTTGTTTAAATGTTGTCTTTTGCTTTTGCCATCTGGTTCTCTGTTTTGTTTTTTTTTTTGTCCTTTTTGAGACTGGCCGCACCACGCTCAGCCAGTGAGCGCTGTGAGTGCACCGGCCATCCCTATATAGGATCCGAACCCGCGGCGGGAGCGCTGCTGCACTCCCAGCGCTGCACTCTCCCGAGTGCGCCATGGGCTCGGCCCTGGTTCTCTGTTTTATGTGAGGATTTGGTGAGACTAAAAAGCTATGCCACTGACATCTTCCCAGAATTTCTTGAATTATTTTGAAACAAATTCCAGACATTCTCTTATTTCACCCATAAATTGTTAGTGTGTACCTCTACAACATACTCTTTATTAACGTAACTACACTACCATTATCACACTAAGGATTAACAGTAATTCTTTAATATTGTCAATTAGCTAGTCAGTCTTCAAATTCTCCATTGTCACGGTTTTTTCTTCACAGTTTGTTTGAATCGGAAGCCAATTGAAGGTCATACACTGATGGATATGTATTTAAGTATCTTTTAATCTCCAGATTCTCTCTCTATTTTTTTCCCCTTGCAATTTATTTGTTGAAAAACTGTGTTATTTGTACTATAGAGTTCCCCACAGTCTGGATGTTGATGGTTGCAGCCATGCAGGGTAGTTTAACAGGTTTCTTTGAACTCCATTTTTCCCGTAAGTTGTATTATCAAAGGGTTGCTCAGATTTGGGTTTTTTTCGTTTTCTTTCTTTTTTTTTTTTTTAGCAAGACTAATTCATATGTATCGTTGGGAGACTTTAACATACCTCTCTCAATAATTAGTAGATCAAGCGGACAAAATATCAGTAAGGATACGGATTTGAACAGCAATTGGCAGCTTGAACATAAGTAGACTGTTACACCCACCTGTAGACTGCACCTTCTCTCGGGCATACAACCACATATTAGGACCTAAAGTAACTTGTAACATGTTTCAAAGCATTAAAATCATTCAGAGCATGATCTCTGACCACACTGTAATTAAGCTGGAAACCCATGAGAAAGAGAAAATTAATGGAGCAGGCCCTGACATTTAGAAGCCGGTCTGGCACTAACAGCAAGGCCATGTTGTTCTCCTGCTGGACATAAACAATCTCACAGAATAACAACCTCAGACAAGTCTACTCTGAGACCATGAGAAAATGAGACAAAGCAAGGCCACTTCATAATTTTGTCTAAGCACAGATAAAAACAAGGTCAATATGTAACCCACAAAATACCAGACATCTTCCTTGTGCTTGGCTAATATGGTGACTGCTGCTTCCTTACCAGTTACAGCTTTGGCCTCGCTCTAGTCTGCCCTCCCTAGAGAGAAGATTTGAGCTACCCAATCATAGAATTGTCCTCACTTCCTGACAGCACCTAGGGAAAACTCCAGCTTCCTTGGACCCTCCCCCAAATCACCCAACCAAAGTGCAAATCTTCTAATAGGTTTTTTTTCTAACACACTCTTTCTGAGATACCCCATGACTCCCTGTGGTGTGTGTTCTTTCTCACTGCAAAGAATTAGAATAAGCCCAATGCATTCACCTCCGAGTATGTTCCTGGGACTCTTTGGCAGGAGGGTATTGACACTCATAACAAAAAGACAACTAGAAAAATCCCCACACGTTTAGAAATGAAGAAACACACTGTATTAGTCCTTTTATGTTGCTTGTAACAAAATACCTGCAACTGGGTGATTTATAGAGAAAAACGACATTTATTGCTTATACTTTCTGAGGCTGGGAAGTCCAAAGTCCATCTAGTGGTGGCAACAGTGACCCAGGGGTCTCACATTGCAAGATGGTGGAAACAGAGAGAGAGCAGAGAGACAGACAGACTCTTTCTCTCTTCTTTTAAAGCCCTCAGAACCACACCCTTGACCACCATTTCTAATCCATTCACTACTGCAGGGTCCTACAATCCAGTCACCTCTTGAAGGTCCCACCTTTCAATTACCATCATAGGATTTCCCACCCTCTTAACAGTCACTGTGGAGGCCAAGTTTCTAATACATAAAACTTGGGGGACACAATTCAAGCTCCAGTGAGTTTTGGGGAGACATAATTCAATCCACTACACATACATTTAAATAACGCATGGTTCAAAGACAGTAGCATAGAAATTAGAAAATATTTTACTAAGTGATCAAAAATTCTACATATCTGTATCAGTCAGCTGCCTGACAGGAAACAGATGGTATCTGCAAAGTAAGTGATTTGAGGAGAGTTAAATAAAGGGATTGGAGTGGCTTTATAACGTGTCAACTTGACTAGCTTGCACCACACTTCCCATAATTCCCTTTCTTATAGATTTCAGTTAGGTGGGCCATATGAGAGATTCTAATGGGAGAAACAGAGAAGAGAAGGAAACACATATAACTGACAAGGTTCTCATAACTAGAAGATACAAGGAATAAGAAAAAGACAAATAACACAATAGAAAAATGGGCCAAAGACTTGACAGACACCTCTTCACAATAGGAGAGATCCAAATGGCCCATAAACATATGAAAGGTATTCAACTTCACTTGTCATTACAGACCTGTAAGTTAAGACTACCATGAGATAACATGACACACCCACCAGATTGGCAGAAACTAAAAAGTCTGATTGTTCAGGGTTGGCAAGGCTGTGGAGCAATAGAAACTTTCACACACGGCTGATGGAAGTGTGCATTAGAAAAAGGGCTGGCATCTTGTAGTAAAATTGAACACATATTTCCCCTATGACTCAACAATTCCACTGCCAGGTATACAAACTATGGAGATACTTGTGTATGTCAGCACCAGGAAGCAAGTATAGATGGTTGTAATGGGTTGAATGGTGCCCTTCCCTCCCTCCACCCTGAAGATACATTCACATCCTGGACCCTGTGAATATGACCTTATCTGGAAAAAAAAATCTATGCAGATATAATTAAGTTAAAGATCTTGAGATGAGATCTTCCTGGGTTATCCAGATGGGCCCTAAATCCACGACAAGTGTTCTTAGAACAGAAAGGCAGAGGGAGACTTGAGACAGAAGAAGAGGTGATGTGAATGTGGAAGCAGAGATTGCGGCAATGGATGTGGCTACAAGCCAAGGAATGCCTGGGGCTACCAGAAGCTGCAAGAGGCAAGGGAGGATCCTCCCCTGGAGCCTTCAGAGGGTGCATAGTCCTGCTGACACCTTGATTTTGGACTTCTGGTCTCCAGAACCATAAGAGGATAAATTTCTGTTGTTACAAGCCACCAAGTTTGTGGTACTTTGTTACAGCAGCCACAAGAAACTTAACACAATGGTCCACCACAGCATTTGGTGGCTGAAAACAAACCAAATATCTACTACGGGTAGAGTGGATAAATACACTACAGTAAAGTTATATGGTAGAACACTTTACCAAAATAAAAAGGAATAAACTATTTATGCTACAGAATGGATGAGTTTTAGAGACATAGTGTAGAATGAAAGAAGCAAAATACAAAAGAATACGTAAATGATAACCGCATTTCAAAAACAGGCAAAATTGAACCAGATGATTTATGGACAGATATGTATTTAAGTGGCAAAACTGATGCAAAACGAGGAAATGGTCACCACAGAAATTAGGGAGGGTGAAGGAGGTCTTTGTACGGGACGCACTGCAGGCTGGTGAGCTATAGCTGTAGTGTTATAAAATGCAGAAAGTGCATGTACAACATATATGATTGACACATGTGTCTGCATCTGTGCTGTACTTTACAATTTGAAAAGTTAAAACATTAGAAAGCAGAATTAAAATGACAACTATTTGCAGATGATATGCCTATATATCTGGAAAATCCAAGAGAGTCTACTAAAAAAAATGTTACAAAGAATAAGGAGAATTCAGTAAGTTGGCTGGGTACAAAATCATTTAGACAAATGACACATTAGAAAACATAATGAAGGAGGGCCGGCCCCGTGGCGCACTCGGGAGAGTGCGGCGCTGGGAGCTCAGCAGCGCTCCCACCACGGGTTCGGATCCTATATAGGGATGGCCGGTGCACTCACTGGCTGAGCACGGTGCGGCTGGTCTCAAAAAAGACAAAAAAAAAAAAAAAAAGAAAGAAAAAAGAAAAAAATCCCCAGAAGTAAATTTAACAAGAAATATGGAAGATCTATGTAAAGTAACTTAAAAACATTCCTCAGGGACATAAAAAATGCTTGTATGAAATGAAAGGTCTACTATATTCTCAGACAGGAAAATTTAATGTCATAAGGTTAACCTCCCTACATCAATCTATAAATTAAATATGGTTCGAAAAACGTGACTACAGAATATTTTTAGAACTTGTCAAGATGATTCTAACATTAGCATGGAAAACTAAAAAAGTAAAATTAGCCAGATATATCCTGAAAAGGAAGCCTAATGAGAGGGTCACTAGTCCTACCAGATATTAAAACACAATAAATTTACAATAATTAAGAAACAATGTAATACTGGTGTATGAATAGAATGACAAAGCAATAGAAAAAATAGAAAGTCTAAAATACACCCAAATACAAACAAGAATTTAGTATATGATAAAAATATTATTTTAGTTCCCTGGGAAAAAGCAAACCTTTCAATAAATGGTGTTGGGACAACTAGCTGGCCATCTGGGAAAGATATAAAGTTGAATCCCCTCTGACAACATGCAACAAACTAAATTTTGGATGGATCAGATTTAAAGATTGAAAAAAAAAACCATAAAAATACTAGAAGGGATCATGGGAAATTTAAAATATAATGTTGGAAGAGAGAAGACCTTTTTAAGCAAGACCTAGACCTCAGAGGCCAAGAAAAAAAAAAAAGGTTGTTTAATTCAATACATAAAAGCAAAACGTTTCTTTAATGCAAAAAATACCATTAGCAAAGTCCAAGGCAAATGATAAACGGCAAAATTATTTACAACTCATATCAGAGAAAAGAAGACTAATTTTCTTATTATATGAGGGGTCTTCAAAAAGCTCATAGAAAGAGTCATATTATCTTTTAGTGATATTTTTCCACGAACTTTTTGAAGTGCCCTCGTATTAATAACTCCTACAAAATAGTAAGAAAAATGCCAACAACACAATAGAAAAGTGGGTAAAAGCTATAAATACTGCTCATAGGAGAGAAAGACAGATGGTTTCTAAATAAGAGAAATCAAAAATTAAAACTACAGTGAGATATCTGTTTTCATTTTTCAGATTGGAAAAGCAGAGAAGTTTGACAGCAAACAGAGTTGGCAAGTGTGGGGGCAAACAGGCACTGTCTTGCACTGCCGATGGGAATTGGGACTGGTACAGCTTCTGTGGTGGTTAGTATGGCAACATCTATCCAAACTCCAGATGTGTGTACCTTTTGATCCAGCAATTGCACATCTAGGAATTGATTCCACAGATATATTTGAAGATGTGTGAAAAGATAAAGGAATACTAGATAGACATTAAAGGGAATGAAGAAACCACATGCTGCTATGGAATCATCTTCAACATATATTTTTGTTTTTTTTGTTTTTTTTCCTATTTGTCTTTTTCCGTGTCCGGCAACGGATCGCAACCCTCAGTGTCGCCCCCGTACTGGACCGGGACCGGCAACGGGACCGCAACCCTCGGTGTTGCTCCCGCGCCTCGCTCAGCCAGCGAGCGGGAACCGGTCTGCAAGTGGGATCCGAACCCTCGGCGGGAGCGCCACCAAGCTCCCAAGCGGCGCACTACAGCAGTGCGCCACCGGGCTGGCCCTAACATACATTGTTAATTTAAGAAAGGTAGGCAAAGTACAGTGTGAATAGTAGGCTAGCATTTGTGTAAAACAAGAATATGCGTGTGTGTTTGTGTGTGTGCATGTACACACGCAGAGGATGTCAAGGGATAATTGATGAAGTTGGGTGACGGGTACGTGGAGCTTCATTATATTATTTGCTGATTTTTTTGTATATGTCTAAAAATTTCCATAATAAAAAGTAAAGTATATACTTAGAATAATGACAGTAAAAAGAATGTCTCCAGAAGGATACACAAGAAACTGATAATACTGGTTGCCTCCACAGGCAATGTATTAATTAGGAACTGTATTCAATATAGTAACAGACAACCAGCAATGGTGATTTAAACACAAAGAGTTAATTTTTCTCATGTATTGAGATGTTTGCTTAGCAGGCAGTTGCTGGCTTCAGTTAGTTGCTCAAAGATTCCTTACTGTACCAATATAGCTGCTGAAGCTCCAGCCATCAAATATGTGTTCCAGGTTAGGAGAAATAGAAAGGGGGGAACCAAAATGGGGCAGGTCTCACTAATTTAGCCTACTGTAAAGAACTTTCCAGAAGCCCCGCCCAATGACCTTTACTCATTTTATTGGCCATACCTATCTGCAAAGGAGGCTGGGAAATGTAGATTTGAAACTTGCAACACTGCTACCCCCAATAAACCGAGGGTCTCGTTACAAAACAAATCATGAGAAGAGTCAAAATAAATGGATTTTTAAAATGCCAGAGAAATACTAACAAAAAGAAACCAGGTAGAACAATACTACTATCATGTAAAGTTGAACCCAAATCAGAAAGCTTCTAAAGGGACAAATATGAATATTCCTATACATAAATGATACAAACTCAAAGAAGGAATGAAAGGCACAAACCTTTGTGCAAAACATAGCTTCATAAAATGTGAAATGAAAAACTGATATACGTTCAAAAGGAAACTGACAAGTCCATAGTCAGAGTGGAAGAGGCTTACTGTACTTCTCTCTCCTGAGAGAGTTGACAGACCAAGGAGAGAAAAAAATAAGTAAGAATATAGACGATCTCAATAAGTCATGAGCCTGACTTAACAGATATATGAAGGGATTTCAAGAAGTTCATGGAAAGATTCCTATTAACTTTTAATTCTATTTTTTCACGAACCTTTTTAAGTATATACTCATATGGTGCATATAATTATACCCGAAAGTCAGATAATATAGATTCTTCTTAAATGTATATGGAACATTATCCAAAACGGACTATGCATTTGGTCACAAAGAAAATCTCAACAAGTTCAAAAGCAGAAATCATATTCATTGAATGCATAGCATTAAAATTAGAAATGACTAACCAAAGGAAAGCCCCCAATACTGAAAATGATTAACAAAATAATAATAATAAAAACAGCAAAAAGCCCAGACTACCAAGCATATAAAAAGAATTACACGTCTCTAGGGAAAATGACAAAGGATATGAGCAAGCAGTTCACAGAAGAGTCGATTGGAATGGCCTATAAATATTTGACAAGATGCTCAACCTGACTACACTAGTGTTGGCTAGGGTGGGAGGAAATGGGAACTCTTGGGCACGCTTGGTACAGGCTCTTATGGAGGGAAAGTTGACAGTATCTCTTTTTAAAATGCCTGTACCCTTTAGACTCAGGAAATACCACTCTGTGTATCTGCTGTGAAGACTGCTCATTGCCTCCCCACCCCCTGGAGGGCTGTTCTTCCTGGGGGCTGGGTTGCTCAGCCAGGCTCCTCCCCCAGCCTCCCTTGGGGTAGGTGCGGTACTACATGGGTAAGAGTTCACTAATGGAATGCCAGCAGTGGCGATGTGTTCAACTTCTGCCTCATCTGCTTAGAGGGAAAGTGCTGGCCCTGGGTATCCCTTCTTCCCCTTGCACTTTGAAGGAGCCAGAGCACAGATGTGCCTGTGTGGGAGCGATCACGTGGTCAAGGCCATGCCCTCCCTCAAGTTGAGCTATTAGAACAGAGTTCCTGGACCACTGCACAGCCACAAGCTGTTTGTTAGTGGCCCATGACTACATTAGCACAGATATCGAGAGGGAGCATTTTGAAGCTTTTATAGCAACTCAATATCACTGTGACATCTTTATTGCATGTTATAAATGTTTTAGTCCTCAATGGATTGGGGTGAAATAAACTTTTACCATAGATGATTTGGGAAGCACTGCCCCAGAGGAGAGAGGAGAAACGCGATGTAAGGAGCTGGGGTCCCTGAGTGACCACATGGAGCAGAGCTGCCCATCAACCTGGACTGCGTGACTCAGACTTATGTAAGAGAGGAACAATCTTCAATCTTCTCTAAGCCTCTGCATTACTGCAGGTCTCTTTGTTGAAGTCATCTAGCGTCACCCTGCCAAATTCAGCATCTGTCCTACAGCTCATACCTGTGCAGAGGGATGGGGGCAAAGCTGCTCATGCAACACTGTTCCCATTGGCAGAACTCTGGAAACTGCCTGAATATTTGCCGAGAAAGGGAAGGGTTGAATAAATCCTGCTGCATTCGTGCTATGGAATACTGAGCTGTAGTTAAAAACGTATTCCCAGCCATGCTTAGTTATGTGATGAAACTAAGCTACAGAATAAACATATAGCATGATAAACTCTCTAATGTATATGTACATATAAGCACGTAAATATGCAGAAAAATGTCGGGACCAATCTTCTCAGAAAGGGGGAATTGGGAGGGGCCAGAGAGATTATATTCATGTTTTGCATGTGTAATTAAAAATAAATTTAAAAGAATATACATAGAGAATGTTCATAAACTTTTAATAATAATACAAGACAGAATAATCATCTCACTCAACAGTTTGGTATACCAGGATTTGTAGCATTAAATAAAGAAATTTTAAGAATGAAATTTCATACTGGCCAGCCGCCCCCCTCACCTCCCCAAAAGAATGAAATTTAGTATTTTGTTATTTGACTCCATTTAGGTCGTGAGCGTTTTTCAGGAAAAGTCCCATCGGGAATTCTCGTCTTGCAAAAACAAATAAAGCAGAATCTCCAGGAGGAAAAACTCCAAAGTTGTGGACAATTGTGTCTTTGATAAATTGTCTCTGATTCCAGAATAAAGTATATGAAAATATGAAGAAAAGAATAAACATTAGAAGAGAATGAGGCTCTCAAACACATTTTAGTCTCAACTAAAAAAGCTTCCAATCAGGCTTTACAAAATGTTTTAGGAAAACAATTGCTGAAAATTTGAAGGCATTCTTATCACAGTGACTGTCACAGATGCCAACTGTTTTCAATAGTTAAAGGCAAAGGGTTTTTGAGATTTGACCAAACTGTTCATTCTAGGTACAAAGTTCCTTCTGGAGGACAGGCCACTGAAACCTTACTTCTGAAATCCAGTCAGTGTAAAGCTGGCGAGGGCACAGCACAGGGGTCCCAGGAGCCAGCCGCGGGTGACAGAGCAGAGAGGCCTGCTTCCTGCATCAGAAGGCCAACTCTGAAAGTTGGAGGATGGAATGGATAATAAAATTATAGTACCAGTTAAGTTTTGAAATAAATTTCATAATTATTATTGAATATTGGAAGTTCATTTCCTGATGGTGAAATCTGGGCTTTGGCCTTGGCCATTTGGCATTGGCTACACGTCTTAAATGCCCTTCCAAAGCAGGCTTGGTGCTGCGAGGCTTCTCGAGGTTCAGAGTTAAGAGCCCCCAACCTCCACCATTCAGCCTTGCCATTTGGCAGCCAAGCCTGCAGGCAGCTCCTGGGCTTGGGGACCTTCTGAGTCAAGGCTGAGGCCTCCCCCTCCCCCACCCTCCAGGCACCTGACACCCATCTGCCACCTCTGTCTCACTGGCTGCCCACAGAGGCCTGGGATGGTTAGGGGCCTCCTAGATCTCCTGCTCTCAGGACTTGCCCAGGGCTCTGGACCCCTCACACAGCCCTCAGCCACATGGGGCTTCTTCACCTGCCTGCTGTGGGGCCCTCACCTTCCGAAGGAGCCTGGGTCGCACCTCGCCCGGAGCATCCCATGTCTCCCATGGTAAAGCTGGAGGGCAAGTGCAGGCAGAGGAGGCGCCCCGGGGACTGGGGTGTGGGCTGGGGTCACCCTGCCCCCCAGCTCCCCGGCGCCCATACTTGGACGTGCTGCAGAATCCTACGGGCGCACCAGTTGCCCAGCTCCACGTGTCTGGCTGCCAGCTCCTTGTTCGCCTCCCTGGCCCAGCCCAGATGGGTCCTCCCACACCCAGCGGACGATCTGATCCATCATCTCCACCGCTTCCCTCTGCGGGGGCAGGCGAGGGGAGGCCCGGGGTGAGGCTGTATCCTGTCCCATCCCCCAGGTACCTGCAGGGTCCTGAGGACCGGGCCTGGGCCTGGTCCCGAGGTTGGGTGCTGGGCGCCAGGAGATGGCCACACCCTGCCACGGGGGCTCCCAGTCTCGGGGTGCAGGCCACTCACAGGTAGTGGGTCGGGGTCTGGCAGCATGGGGTCCCAGAGGGGGAGAAGTCCCCTCCCAGCCAGGGGTGGGGCGTGGCTAGGGTCCTCTCTGCCTGGGGCCCCTGGGGGTGCTCGGGGGATTCAGAGGGGAAAGAGACTTGGTGGGAAGGGAGACACCGACAGACACACGATGACAATGTAGTGCAATAAGGGAGACATGGGCCATGGTGGCCCAGAGGAAGGACCTTGGAACTCTGCAGAATTTACAACACGGAAGAAAGGGATGAACAGACTTCAACTTTTGGGGGAAGCTGGACTGTCTGAGGAGTGGGGAGAGGACAGGGATGGACAGAGAACTAGGGGCACAGTCCCCAAGAGTGACACAGCTGAGCCAGCTCACAGCACCGTGCGGGGCCGCCTTTGAAATGCTGGAACAGCCCTTTGGTGTGGCGTGCTGGGCAGCGTGGAGCTCCGGTGGGTGCTCAGGTAAGGACTGGTCCATTGCAGCTGCTTCCTGGCTCCATCTTCCCTGGAGGTTGACAGAAGAAAGTTCACCTCCAGGTGCAGAAAGAACGATCAAGGCTGTGGACTGGGTGGGCAAAGGCAGAGGCTGACAGGGCAGGGACAGGGCAAGGATGGAGAGGGTGGGAGAGTGACGTAGAATCAACAGGATCTGAGGATGAAGGGAGGAGGATCCATTTGCTAATATAGTGTGTGTTTGGCTCTGCAGCTTTATGGTTGAAGTGTAACTTGCATCCACTAACGTGCACAGATCCTAGGAGTACGACTTGGTGAATGTTTAAGTAGGTCCCACTTGTGGTGCCATGTTGGCTACATGTCTGTCTCCCTCTGGCGCTGTCCTTCAGGGCAGGGACCTTGTCATTTGCTTTTGTATCCCTGGGGCCCAGCACACTGCGGGTGCTTAACAAATGTGTATTGAATAAAGGTCAGAAAAGGACTGAGGGGTGAGGAAGCAGAGGGTTCTTCTGACCTATCCTGCCTGAAAAAAATTGGGGGCCGTGCTTTTTATTATGTGGCCAGCTTTTGATTGAAGTGCCTTTTTGCCCAGTGCTCCCATGCGGGCACACAGAAGGCGCGCGGTATCTACTGGACAACTAGTGACGGTGGACTGTGACACAGCTCTGGAACCTTCAGGAAAATGGGTCGGAAGACTTTTGGGGAGGGAAAGCTCAAAGCAGAAGCCCCATTTCCATCTATGTGCCAGTCGTCCTCTGGGCGGGGGGGGCTTGAGCTGCAAGTGGGCTGCGGCTGAGGGGTGTGATGGAGACCCGGGTGGAGGAATGAGGGAGGCCCAGATTCTGGCCCATGAGATGGGGGTCTGGGGACTGCAAACTCCTAGGCAAGCAAGACTTCTAGGGGGTCTCACATGACCTTTCCAATAACTTTGGATTTTTGAATGTTCCACCAAAGAGGAGAGCCAAAAGGCATGTCCCCGTTTCATCAGACGCCTTGTGTGTTCTAGGGAGGGTGTTGTTGGAGAAGCTCCAGGGCTTAGGGAGGCAGGGGCACTAGGAGAGGGGCAGGAAGGAATATTCTCAAACCCCTACTAGAGGCCCATAGGACCCTGGAGAAAAGCCCCAGGCTGTTGCCACCCCCTTCAGCAGTGTCAGCTGTCCAAATGGACCTGTGGCACAACTGAAGTTGCTGGAACAGAGCTTGCACACGTTTTAAGGAAAAATAGGTGGAATTTTCCGTAGCAAGTGAACCATGAGACCAGAAAAGCAAATGAATGGTTCTTTCCCAACAATTGGCTTGCAAGCGCAGAGGGCCGTGCTGGGGCTGGGGCAGGCATCAGATTTGGGGGCAGATGCATTGAGAGGCAACTGCCCTGTCGAGTAGGTGAAGCAACTCACAAGGGGATGGTGTGACACCACCCACCTGAAGCTGCATTTGGGGTAGAACTGACAGACATGACGAGAAAGGGACCCTGGAGGAAAGATGACATGGGCGCTGCCTGGGCCCTGCTGGAAGCCGGGGAGTCTGCGTCAATGAGGGGAATCATGCTCCTCTCCACGATGTCGCTCCCTCCTGTTGACTCCACAGCTGAGCCCTGTTTGCACTAGGAAGGGTCACCAGAGAGAGGTCAAGCCACTGGCCACCAGAGGACTAAATCCCTGCTCCCACCCCCACCCAGCCTGGAAAGGTGGGCTGACTCTCAAGTCCCAGAAGCCATTTGTCACCCCATTCCCTGGCCCTAGAGGAGCTCAGGGTCTAGTTTTGTCTTCTGCTCCCTCTTAGAATTCAGACACGGGGTAGCCCTAGCCAAGGAGGGGGAAGGCACCTGGCTGAACGAAAGGCCCTTTGTACTAAGGGACAGCTCAAGGTTCCAGGCAAAGCAGCCTCCCCCATCAGGGCACCTCCTCTCCACACCAGGTGGGCAGCAAGTGCTGGGATCCCAGCAGGGACCAAGATGGCACCTGGACCCCAGAAGGGACAGTTCTCCAAGCCCAATGACAAGTGCAGAACTCCAGGGCATGGAGAAAGGGAAGAACTGATAAACAAAACTGACAAAATAAGTCAAGGAAGACCAACGCCATTTAACATATATTTATTGAAATCTACTCGATGCAAGGCACTGTGCTAGATTTGGTAGGGGTCAGACATGAAGGGCCATCCCTGTCTTCTAAGAGCTCACAATCTAATGGATTGGGGACGGCTGGGGAGTGGGCAGGGGAGAAGCCAAGTCCACGAACAGCTCTAGTGCAAGCTGATTACAGTGAGCGCCATACAACAGACAGGGTAACGAGATGGGGGGAAGGAGAAAAGAGTGCCAACAATGGAAATACAAACTGGGCTGGGACAGAGCTTCTGTGCTCAGATATGCAAACAACGTTGACGGCCAAGTTTAAAGAGACCGTTTCTATTATTGAAAGTAAACACTGAAGCTGACGCAATGAGAACTACAAAATGTAAGTAAGTATACTAGTAATAGAGAGGTTACCAATTCCCCAAACCAATGGATTTACAGGAATAGTGAAATGCTTCCAAAATAGAGAACAGGGTGGGCTGTGATCTCACTCATTTCGTGGACCAAACGTGGGTTCAGTAAAGGAACAAGATCATTGGTTTCTTTGTTCCAGACAGAAAATCATTGGCTAAACTCACCGAGACTATAAGGCATAGATTTCCACCCATCTTAGTGAACAGACTACAGTACCACAGTCACACAGGTGCTCACGACAGTCAGGTGGGCCTGGGCCAGGAGTGCGGCTGGGTGGAAGGGGAGGAAAGCCAGCAATGTGATTCTTCTCAGGAAGCAGCCATGTGATAAACTGCAACCGGCTCTTGACAAGTTGCAGAAAGCACAGGACCACTCAAGTGGGCTCGAGTCAACGGGGTCTATGGTGGGGACATGTACGGACTGATGAGGGCAGTCGCCAGGAATTCAAGAATGTCACGTGGCCAGGCCCCCCTCAGGATGCTGGGATGGAAGCAGCTCTGGGGGCCGAGCAGGAGCCCACGGATCTTCAACCCAGTACCACCCATGGAAGAAACTCCTTTAAATACTGCATGGCTCCCTCTGTCTTCCAACACAAACTAGAAACTTCTGTTCCCTCATTATTGTGTCACAGACCTGAAAGGCCCAGTCCATCGTCTCCAGCTAGCTCTGATGGCTGGTTGCCGCCCTTGGGTCAGATGTTCCATTCTGGTTTCATTAATGTGGCCTAGAAGGGGGTGGTGAGTTACATGGTACACAACGGGGCCATGGCCCAGGGCTGAGGGCAGGGCAAGTGCCATGCCACTTCTAGCACAAAACCACGCACACGGAATGCAGTACCACGTGAGAAAGATGCCCACTACCGTTGGGTGGAGATTATTCTGGAAATGCAAGAACGGTATGACACCACGAACCAATGGTTAATTGTAATCAGCAGCAAAAATGGTAAACAATTACTTTGTTTTCAAAATGTCAGCAAGTGTTCAAAACTCTAATAAAAGCAATGGAGGGTTTCTTAATACGGTCAAAAAGAAAAAGACCTGTTTGTAAGGAGAGCCCGCACTGCACAGAACCGCGCTGCTCCCCACCGCCCTGGAAGCAGAAGGCGCGAGACTGGCGAGCAGGATGAGACGAGGCAGACGCGCGGTGGCACAGGCAGGTGCACACAGTGGGGAGCCTGGCCACACTGTGCATGATGCAGCGGTACACCTAGAGAGTCCGCGAAGTCCACCCCCAAGTCAGCAGACACAAGAATGAACTCGGCGAAACTATAGGACACACGGTAAAGCCACAGACCGCACTTGGAGAGAGCACGGATTTCACCACAAACACCACGAAAAGCCGTTCTGTCAACACTGATGGCAAAGACAGATCTTTAGTGTTACTTTTAAATGAGGATTTGTTCGAGAGAAAATTACAGAACCGAAAATAGAAAGAAGTAAAAGAGGGCAGGAAGGGGTGCTGGTGCCACATCCCGGCTGGGCAGAGTGTGAACTATGTCACGTTCCCAGCTAATGCTGTGTCTAGACTTTAGCAGGACACTTTTTAAAACACGACAAGTGATGAGTGAATGGGCAAGGAACTGCAGAGTACTTCTAGGTGATGGTGCCAGACCTGCCCCTGGTAGATGCCAACCTTCCTTACCAAATGACAGCTGTATAAAACACGTCCTAACAGCTTGAAAAGAGAAAACTGATCAGAGAAGAAGGTAGTGATTCCAGACACAGATTCACAACTACTGCAAGAACTGAGGCCCATGGAGCAAAAGGAATTGCTATGTAACAAGTGCTGTTGGCTTCTCTCCAACCTGGGGATCAGGCTGGAGATGGCACATAGGGCCACTATGGTGGCCTGGGGGCCATTTGAGAGGCCCTTCTGACCAAGGTCAAGGGGTCGTCGGACCTTGCTTCCCAGGATGGGGGCCCCAGAAACCCTTTCAAGCTGGGCCTGCTGGGAAGCTTCACCTTTGCCTCAGTGGGCCCACAGAAGGGCGAACTTCCTCTCCAGGCACTCCAGTGCCCGCTGCGCCCAGCTGCTGGGAAGTCACGCCACAGCCTGGTGTGGCTGGCTTCTATGTGTGGTCCTTGCAGGCCACTGGAGGAGCCACGCTCCTCACCAGCTCTCGCTGCTCTTCCTCCTAGGGGAGGCTGCTGGAAATGACAGTCCCACCTAGGATGATCAGCTTCCATTTCTATGCCACTCAGGCCATCAGAAGGGCACCACTGCCCTCCAATCCTTTGCTTTATTGCCCCTCCCGGGCATGGCTGCTGCAAGTTATAGTCCAGGCCTGGTGTAGCCAGCTTCCATCAGCATGACGTGCAAGCCATTGGAGGGGCACGGCTCCTCTCCGAGCCTCTCTGTTCTGTTGCCCCTTAGGCGTGGCTGCAGGAAGTGACTCCAGAACACACAGGTGAATTGCCCTCTACTTGCCCAAAGTGGAAGCCACCAAACTCTAGTTCCAGAGTCACTGGCTGGGAGGAGGATGTGGTCCACATGATAATGTCAGTCAAGTGAGTCTTCTTGAGTCCAAGGAGATGTCTCTCGGGTGGATCTGCTGTTCAGTCCCGGAATCCATGCTGGGCACTGCCAAGGCTCCCAGGAGCTCAAAGGATTGGCCGGGTAGCTGCCAGACCAAACTTGGACCACCCCATGATGTAGGTAAGGCTAAGTCCTACTGCTGGCGGCTGATGCTATTCTGATGAAGTCACAGAGCATTCTGGCCAGTCGCGAGGAAAGTATGTCTCGTGTGCCAGAGTGGCCAGGCTGGATAGCCAAGTGCTGCCTGCAGATGCACATGCAGTCTGCATCCTGCATGAGGAGTGAGCCTGTTTCTCTGGCCCAGTCCCATCCAATCTGCCCACCTGGTGCACTCACCTTCCGGTGGGCAGGGGTTTCAACTTTTCATTTGTAACTAAAATTCTAGAAGACAATGTCATCATATCTAACTACTGAAGCAATGAAAATTATGACTTAAAGGACAAAAATGAATGCTTGGATATCTTAAAAATTAAAAGCCTGCACAACAAAAATGTAATAAAACTGCTACAAAGAGCAAAGCAATAAAATTGGGAGAGTATCACAATCAATATAGAAAGAACTGCTGTATAAAGTCAATATATCCAAAGGTAACTTGATAACTAGTCAAAGGAGATGAACGTACAATTTGCATGCAAGAAAACGGAAACAGTATTGAAGTCATTGCGTGAGAGAAAGATGAGACTCGTAGTCAGGAGGCCTGGGGTCCATGCCCAGTTCTGGTACTAAGAGCTGTAGAATGACAGCAATAAGTATGCCGACAGCAGGTCACCTTCACTGAGTGTGTACCTCCATGCCAGGCTGGCATGCCCAGCGCTGTGCAGACACGACAGCAGTCCTCATGATAAGCTGGGAGGTAGGTACTGTGATCACCCCCGGGTTACAGAGCTGGAGATGGAGGGCTCGTATGAAGAGAGGCTCTTGTTCCCAAAGAGGAGGTGTCACCTACACTTGAGTTCCTTGAGACGTCTGTCTTATGAAGGAGATGCTCTCTCAACTACTTTATTTTGAACCAAATAGTGCTGTTTGAGGACAAGACCCATTAGCCTGAAACAACCCCAGTCGACACTAGTTTTGGATATGTATAGGGGTCACCAAAGCAAATTGGTTTAAGAAAAAAGGAACAGAAGACATTTAACCCAGATTCGGTAATTATTACTGGGAGTATGACTTCACAATGACAAGTTTTAGATGCTTTTTAAAAAGCCTTTTAAAGGTCATTTGAGAAAGCAACACCTTAAGTGGTTATGTTGCAAAGTTACAGGACAAACTTAAAAAAAGAATTATTCTAATGTTATGTGAATCTGTTCATATGGCCTGGGAGGAAACTTCTAGTGAGAGCCTCATGCAGGGATTGTCACAGTGCTACTGCACACAGCCTGGATGGAAGCGAATGGATGGACATGAAACTGTCTGAGGACTCAAAGGGGACTCCCATGTCGGTGAAGATGCTGAGGTCAAAAATGCACGTGAGGAGTTAGAATAAAATGATTTCAGGAAACAGAGCGTGGCAAAAAGAGGGTACTTTCTAAATTAATATATTATTCTATATAATATGTGATTTACAATATGTATGCATAACTAAATTAATAAATTAAATATTATAAGACATTTGAGTGTTCTATTTACATCCCTAAAAATTTATAAATTCAAGTAGGCCAAAAAACTTTGGGGTAATCTTCCCTTTGGGAAAGCTGGGATCACATTATGTTGATGTCACTGCTGAGTGGCTCTGTGTGTGTGTGTCTTGGGGTAGGTGTGGCTGGAGTAAACAACCTCCGAGCCCTCTGTGCACCCCCAGCCGGATCTCTCTCCTCTCCTTCTCGGATTCAAGGCATGTGGGTTTAAATGCCTTGACAGTCCTTTCTGCCAGTTCAGTTCAATGAGCCACAACTAGGTTAACATGGCAACGGCTGCTCTCGAGGGGCGTAACGGGAAACACAGACACTTATACATTGCTGGTGGCAGTGGAAGTCGGCGTCAACCTCTGGGCCGAGAAGATACAGAAGCGCTACAGAACCGTTCATCTCCTTTGGCTGCCGGGCCGGGCTAGTCGCGGTGGCTGGGCTGGTGCTTCTGCAGCGCTGCGCGCCTCTTGAACACGCGGCCACACTCGCCGCACTCGCAGCGCCCGGTGCCGCCGTGCACGCGCCGGTGGCGGCTGAGGCCGGAGCTCCTGCGGAAGGCCTTGCCGCACTGGTCGCACTCGTAGGGCCGCAGGCCGCTGTGGATGCGCCGGTGCTTGATGAGGTCGGAGGGCCCGCGGAAGGCGCGG
>NW_007727553.1:322540-335341 GCF_000696425.1 Galeopterus variegatus
TGTGGATGCGCGCGTGCTCCAGCAGGCTGGAGCTCTGGCGGAACGCCTTGCCGCACTGGCTGCACGCGTACGGCTTCTCGCCCGTGTGGATGCGCCGGTGCTTGGTGAGCTCTGAGCTGCGCCGGAACAGCTTGCCGCAGTGCGGGCAGCCGTAGGGCTTGGCCCCGCTGTGGATGCGCTGGTGCTCGGCCAGGCCGCTGACGCCTCGGAAGGACTTGCCGCAGTCGTCGCAGTCGAAGGGCGGGTGGCCACTGTGCACGCGCTGGTGCTTGAGAAGGTCCTGGCGGTCCAGGAACTCCCGGCTGCAGGGCCGGCAGGCGAAGGGCTTCTCCGAGACGTGGAGCTTCTGGTGGCGCAGGAGGTGGCTGTCGACTTTGAAGGAGCGCCCACACTCCTCGCAAGCGAAGGGCTTCTCTCTGCTGTGGACCCGCAGGTGCTGGCTGAGGCCCGCGTTCTTCTTGAACCTTTTCCCGCACTCCTCACACTCGAAAGGCTTTGCCTCCCTCTCCATTTGCTCCCTCCTCTCCACGGCATCCTCCAGGGCCCGGCTGGGGCCAGGTCGGGGCTCTGCAGCCACATGGCTCTTCCGGTGCTCGTTAAACTCTGCCACCCCCCTGAAGACCTTCCCGCAGTCGCCGCACTCCCAGCCCTTTTCCTTACTGTGGACTCTCTGGTGCTGAACAAGCAGCACTTTGAGCCGAAAGGTGTCCCCACACTCTTTGCACGCAAAGTGATGTTTCATGGGCAGACTCTGTGGGCCCCCTCCCCTCCCCGCCGTGTCCCCGTTCTGTTTGACCTCAGCGCTGGGGTCGCTGGCCCTCGGGGAGCTCGTGGAGGCCATCTCCTGTGGCTGGCCGTCTTCCCCCATCACCTGGTGCTGGGTCAGCGAGGTGCTTTCTGAAACGATAAACACAAGACATTGCGGTCTGCAGAGGGGGGAAAGGAGGTTACTCTCCTTTGTCCAGAATCCCTTTCCTCCTAAGGCAGCTGCTGAGCTGCTGGCCCAGGCCTGGAAGGCGCCAGGACCAGTGACCACAGCAGGAAAGGGCAGAAAAACCCAACTTCTGGCCATGCCCTACCAAGGTGGACCTGAGGAGGCTTCCCCTTCTGGGACTGCGAGCAGCCACGCCCCTCCCTAAGGGCTCAGCCGGACCCCCAGCCCTAACCTGGATCCCAGGGCAGCTCAGCTGGGCCTCCTCCCCATTTCCTCACATTGCTTTACGTTTCTTTTTCACTCACCGGAGTGCTGAGCTCGATCTGTGTTGAGGGATGGGTCTGATACCGACAGCACTTGTCCCTGCGCCAGGTGAGAGACCAAGGCAGGATTCAAAACAGGAACTCCTGCTTGTGGAAAAGAAATGGGTTACAGTGGCAGCCAGAGATGACATGAAAACTGTGGAGGAACGGGGCAAGGTATCCAAAGGGGAAGCCTTCTCAGTCCTCAAAGACTGCGCTGGCTATGACCTTAGGCAAGTCATTCATTCAGTTCAAATGCATCTCCCAAGGAAGGCAGGCTCTGCGTGCACCCGAGGCTGTGCTGGTGGGCCAGGTGGCCATCCTGAGAAGTTGCGCCTCACCCCTTCCTCCCTGTCCACCCCTCAGTGCCCACACATTGACCTTCATGCTCTTCCCAGACTGGGACCTCTACACTCCCAACAGTCTCTCCTCCTAGAAAACCCTTTGCGCTCTACACATGCAGACCCCGAGGGGTGGACAAGAGCTTGATCATGCCAACTCCTCTCAACAGCAAACTCAGATTGAATGGCCATGCAATTTGTCTAATCTGTGGGTTAGAAAAAGTATTCTAAATTACAATGGCAAGTTTGTTCCAGTTTCTTTCCCAGTCAAAGACCGAGGCAGGCGGGCGATTCTTCCTGTGCCGTGAGGACAGCTCTGGGATGTCGGGTGTGGCAGACCCTTTGTATTTCCCTACAACGCAGGGACAAGGCGAGCTTGTGTGGGGGTAGCCATGTGCCCCACCCGACTCCCAGCAGGTGGAGAATCTGCGGAAAGGCTAGCAGTGTCCTTACCCATGGAGGTCACATTCCCGTAATACGCCAGCGCCCTCTGCTCAGGGTCCAGCCTCAACCACTCCCTTTTGGTGAGGTACCATGCCACATCATCAAATGTCACCAAATCCTGAAAGAATTCCCAAGGATAATCAGTCTTTCCTTCTAGAATGAGGCAGGGGCAGCGCCAGTAACACCGGGACAAGAGGTGAGGGTCTGGAGCAGGTGTGTGCTGCTAACATGGAGATCTAACCACAAGCCCCAAGAAGTCCTGGAAAGAGAACCTGACCAAGTGCCAGGAGACCTGGGCCGCAGCCCTGGCCTCCCATTGTCTTCCCAAGGGAACTCAGTCCAATCACTTTCCTGGACGGACACTCAGCTCCCCCACCTATACGACCGGAAGGACAGGCCCAGTGGGCATCCATTCCTTGGCCGCCTCCAGGAGAGCAGTAGAGGGAGAGTGGGAAGGCAGCAGCCGGGGTCCACACCTGCCACGTGTCATGCTGGGCAAGAGGCAGAGGCCGAGGCCAGAATCAGGGAGCAGTGACAGAATCCCAAGCAAGGCAGAGGGAAGCACGGCTCACCTGGGCCTCCGGCATCTCAAGAGGGACTGCCAGGACCTGGTTTCCCGGGGCTCCATCCTGGGGAAGGGCAAGCCCTTGGGGAGCAGGTGGAGCTAAGGAAAGTGAAAAAAGCCATGAGTGACAACAGCTGTGTCTCTGGGTCCCCTGGGATGAGACTGGCGACTTCCTTTTCCCTGGTTTAAATCCTCTCGAGTGTGCTCTCTTCTGTGCTGGCTGAGTGACAAGCCACAGCATGGATATACCTGAGAAAATGTGCCTCAAACAGTGGGGAGAGTGGGCTGGCAAAGAATTCACACAGGCAGGCCACAGGGAGCCAAGACAAGACAAATAAATGCCAGCCCCGGCATAGCCAGGAGAAGATAGACAGGGACAGAGAGCCGCCAGTGGCAGGGACCCTGGCCACAAGCTTCCACGCAGCCAGCCTCACAGAGGTCAGTGCTCACACTGCGCAGAGAGGAAGCGCACCAACAGGACTATCGGAATAAATCACTAGAAATGACAGATCCTTTCCAATTTTGCAAAGGCAACAAAAAAACCAGATCAGGCCACTGGAGGGAAGAGGCAATGAAAAGCAGGAGCCGGGGCTTCCTGACCACCAGTGCAGCCCCTAAAAGCCACAGCCTCCTGAAACAATGTGCCCGGTGACAGCAAGATGGTTGTGGCTGAGAATGTTTCTCTCACACATTCAACAAAACGAAAAGTTGAATAAAACAGCTGCAAAACTAAGCCTCAAAGATCTTCAAACACTTAGTTGCTAAAAAAAAAAAAAAAAAAAAGATCTGAACAGTACGTACGAGTTTCCTTTTTCTTCCAAATTCCAAAGTATGTGAAATATTATAAGATTCTACCACAGGGCTGGCCAGTTAGCTCAGCTGGTTAGAGCACAGCCTTATAACACTGAGGTCACGGGTTCAGATCCCCGCGTAACAGCCAGCTGCAAAAAAAAAAAAAAAAAAAAAAGATACTGTGCAGTGCTTGACAGGCACACACACCCCACTGGTAAGAATTGTGGGTATTTAAGAATAAAATAAAATATTAAAAAAGATTAAAGATCCTATGACAGACAACTGTGCATCACGGGCCTCCCACTTCAGTGAGTTCAAAGAAATAGTTGCACAGTTCCTGTTCTGAGGTCAGTTCAATTCAATGCATAATTAAATAAAGAGATAGCATTTTTTACACTAGCTCAAGGACTACAAAACCCAGATACTGCAGAAAGACTTTTACATAAAATTAAAGATGCTACGTTAAAAAGGATGGACAGAAACTTCCACTGACGGCTATCATGGCGTAACAAGGAACAGATTTCTTTCTTCTTTTTTTTTTTTTTAAAAGATGACCAGTAAGGGGATCTTAACCCTTGACTTGGTGTTGTCAGCACCATGCTCTCCCAAGTGAGCTAACCAGCCATCCCTATATAGGGATCCAAACCCGTGGCCTTGGTGTTATCAGCAACACATTCTCCCGAGTGAGCCAGGGGGCGGCCCCAAGGAACAGATTTCACATCCTGCTGTAAACAAGTAGAAAACTGGAGAAAATACATGTGAAACAAGTGTTTTCAGACACTGGACAGTAGGAAGCACAAGATCACGATCCCTGAGAGAAGAGAACCAAATGAAGTAAGCCCTATCATCACCCCAGCTCTCTGTGTGGAGGCAATTTCTAGATTGAGAGTATAGGAAGCAGGGAACTAAACAGAGCTGAGTAGCTTTGCCAAGTTGAAGAGACACAAACCAGCATTCAGGGAAGCTAAGGCAGCTGGAAGTTGCAGAGCAGAGTTCCAGAAAGGAGTGAGCTACGCAGAAAAAAGAGTTTCAAAAAATCTACACAAGGCTCCCCTTGAATCTTTCCTGACTGCTAAGCCATGCATGCATAGAGTAAAACAAAAGGCTGGGAAAAGAATGACCAGCAAGCTGTAAGCTGAACAATTCCCAGGACACACAAAGGTAGGGAGATGTTCAAGACTGACCAACCAGCAGAGAGGGTCCTCTGTGATCACCTAGGACAGTCAGTAGAGAATCCAGAGGGGCAATGCCTTAGTAGTAGGGCTGATCTATCCCTCAAGCCAAAGCTACACAAGACCTGCCTTTAAAAAAAGGGATCAAGGGCCGGCCCCATGGCTCACTCAGGAGAGTGCGGCACTGGTAGTGACTGAGACCTCGGGTTCAGATCCTATATAGGGATGGCCGGTGCGCTCACTGGCTGAGCATGGCGAAGACAACACCGTGGGTTGCAACCCCCTTACTGGTCAAAAAAAAAAAAAAAAAAAAAAAGGGATCAAGCTCACCCACAAATAACTACTTCCCCAAATCCAGACATTCAACAACATAATCTTTACGATGTCCAATATCCAACTCAAAATTACCAAAATGTCAACAAGCACAAAAATGTGACCTGTGGCAAGGAGAATAAGTAGTAGAAATACCCAGAAATGATGATGATAGAACTCACAGACAAAGAAAACAGGTAGTTTATCTATGTACAAGTGTTGAAAGAAAAAGAGGAACATAATGCGAAATAGGAGATACAAAAAGAACCAAATGGAAATTTCTGGGGATGAAAACTGTAATATTTAAAATGAAAGTTTCAGTGGATGTGATTAACAGCAGATTAGACACTGCAGAAAAAAAAAAAGAGTAGAGAACTTGAAGACATAGCAATAGAAACTATGTCAACTGAAACTCAGAGAGAAAAAAAGTTTTTAAAAACAAACAGTAGCTCAGTGACCTGGGGATAATGTAGTGTTCTCACACCCATGTAAATGGAATCTGAGATGGTGAGGAAAGGGGAGATGAGTGACAAAAAAATATATATAGTTGAAAAATAATGGCTGAAAAAATTCTCAAGTTCAGTGAAAACTATAAACTTACAGATCGAAGAAGCCCAACCAAATCCTAGCAAGACTTAAAAAGACACATTATAATCAAATTGCTGAATATCAGTGATAAAGAGAAAATCTCAAAGTAGCCAGAGGAGAGAAATGATGCTGCCTACAGAGGAACAAAGATAAGAGCAGTTGCTGACTTATCAGAAAATATGCAAGCCAGAAAACAACTGAATGACATTTTTAAAGTGCTAAAAGAAAAAAAACCCCAAAAAACAAAAACCAACTATGTATATTCAGGGAAAATGTTCTTCAAAAATAAAAGCAAGATAAAATTTTTCCAGACAAAAGCTCATATTCATTACCAGCAGGTCTGTACTATAAGAAATACTAAAGGAAGTTTTCTATGGGGAAGGAAAACGATATCAGACAGAAACTTGGATCTACATCAAGGCATGAAGAACAGCAGGAATGTAAATATGTGGGGAAATATAAAACACTTTTCCCCCCTTATTTTTATCAGCACCGCACTCTCCCGAGTGAGCCACGGGCCAGCTCCTCCCCCCTTATTTTTAAATCTTTAAAAAATAATTGACTGGTTAAAGCAAAAATAATAAGGTAGTATGGGGTTTATAACATATGGAGAAGTAAAACTTATGATTGTGTGTTTACGCAAGTCCTCCAAGACTCTAATGCATGCTGCTAAGACTATAGTGGTGGTAAAATACAATATTAAAAAATAATCCAAAGAAAAGGTAAAGAAAAAAAGAGAACAGATGGGAGAAATAAAAACAAATAGGAAATGTCAAACTTAAACCTAACCACATGGATAATTAAGTTAAATGTAAATGGACTAAACTCTCCAGTCAAAAGGCAGAGATTGCCAGGCTGTATTAAAAAAAAAAAAGACTCAAGTATATGCTGTCTAAAACAAACTTTAAATATAAAGACACAGATAGATGCAAAGTAAAAGGTTGGAAAACAATATACTATAACTGACAGAAAGAGTCTAAATAATCCCAATGTCATTAAAAAAAGCAGGGGGTGGGGGTGATGACAATGAATGTGGGTCAGAGCTGTAGAAACACCATCGAAAAGTCCTGGAACTCAGAACAGGAAGAAAACTGGAGGGTTTAAATATAAAATCAACAAGTGGTCCATGTAGGATGATGTGCAGCAGATAACAAAAATGTGAATCCTTCACAGAGGATTCATGCAGACATAATACCTCCTGATTGAAAACCCAAAGAGGGTAAGGGCAGGGGAGAAGATGGCTAAGTATATATTTGCATTTTAGGAGGAAAAAGGAGAAAACTGCGAGTGACTTGTAGCTAGGAGAAGCACACCTCTACTTCAGTGGGTGTGTGACCACACAGGGGGAAGAGTCGAGGTCTAAAAGTTCCACTTTCTGTTTCTGTAATTCATAAAGTTTTAGTAACCAAGCTGAATTTGTTTGGTATCAGAAAAGAACGATGATTTTAAAAGATTTTGGTAGACTTTGGCTCAAATGATGCTCAGCATGCAGAAGGACAAGGGCTGAGGCCAAGGAGAAGTGGGGAGCAGCCCTTGAGGCTGGGTCAGAAGACCAGCCCTTCCTGGGATGTCCACACGGGCAAGGCAAGCACAGGGGGAGGGCTGGCAGGAGTGTGCAGGCAGTCCACAAAGGCCGGGCGAAGGCCACCAGAAAGCTGAGAGACAGGCTCACGGAGCCATGACTTACTGGGCTCACTCCCTAAGCTGTCAGCACCACAGACGGGTGTGGGCAGAAGGCCTCATGTGGCCTCAAAGTCCATGGAAACCCTATTGCCACCTTTAACTGGCTGTCCCGCACGGGTGCTTCTCTACCCTATGAGTTAATCCGCAGGTGCTCAGCAGCCAAGCCCTCTTTGACAGTCCCAATGTCACCTGGGAAGGGCCTCACTGGCCTGTTGGATTCTTCATGGTATACATTTGATGTCTGGTTTGACTTTGGCTTCCAATACAAAATGAACTGGCTATGAACTACTTACACAATTTATTTATTTATTATTATTATTATTTTTTTCCTTTTTTGTCTTTCTTCGTGACCGGCAATGGATCGCAACCCTCAGTGTCGCACCCGTACCGGACCGGGACCGGCTACGGGATCGCAACCCTCGGTGTTGCTCCCGCACCTCGCTCAGCCAGTGAGCGGCTGGTCTGTATGTGGGATCCGAACCCTCGGCGGGAGCGCTGCTGTGCTTCCCAAGCGGCGCACTGTAGCAGTGCGCCACTGGGCCGGCCCTACAATTTATTTTTTAAAAATTCACTTCCAGTGGACACTGACATTTGGCTGCCGAGGGGAATGGATGGTGGGGTGTGATGCATGCACCTCCTGAGAATGATGACCTGCTACAGACCTTTTCTCACTGCCCTCAGGCCACAGATCCAAGGCTTTAACCCCCTTCAAAACCCTGGCCCAGCCCACCAATCCCATATCCTGCCCCCTGCACCTCAATCACTCAGACACAGTGGCCTTCATTCAGTCCCAACTGTACCAAGATCGTAGCCCTCAAGGCTCTGACCCCGCTGAGAATACCATCCCTACAGCTTATCATAGGCAGCACCTTCTAAGAAGTCAGGCCTCAACCCAAATGGTACCTTCTCAAAACGTGTTCACTCTCCAGTCCCATCGTGGTTTACTCAAAACACTTTCACTAAAAACTGTCCTATGAAATTTCCTGACTCTCCCCAGGAGAAATGTCAGCTCCAACAGGACAGAGACTTTCTCTTTCTTAGTCACTCCTGCATCCCCCGTGTCTACACTGCAGTAGCTCCTGGCACTGAGTGGGCATGCGATAAACTGTGGGGTGACTGAATCAATGTGTGTGGGGAAGGGCACGTTAATGGAGCGAGCTTCCATTTATGGGGCACTTACTACACAAGTTTGGAGCAGTGTGTCTCCCTTCACGTGATTTAATTCAATTATTGCAACCTATGGTTATTACTGCCTCCATTTTACATAGAAGAAATGGATCCCAGAGGTTAAGTAACTTGCTTAACGTCCATCTCCCAAGAATTGAGATTTTCTGAACCAGAACAGAGAAGAGAGAAATAACGTGCAACCCTGTAACAGCAGGCCGTATTCAGAAGACAGGCTGGTGTGAGCACCGTCTATGCCTGGTGGCATATATGGGTGTTTGGGGGCTGCCTTTAAATCATCCCATTAACATGCCATCGCAGACCCTCACTGAGCAGTGGACACACACGTTATTCTCTGTTTCTGTTTCTCTTTCTCTCTCACACACACACACTCACACTTCTTCCAAGCCACCGACGTTTAATTGAGCAAATCCTCCTGAAGTATTCCATTTAATTGAGTGAATCCTATCAAAGTGTTTTTACTTAATTGGCATGATTAACCATTGAAGTTCTGGAGCCACAACCCCCAAATGAATTGTTAATTATCATTTCCAGTGTAGCAACAGGAGTGGCCCTTCCTGGACCAGCTCACCCAGGGGAGTGCTCTCCAGCTCACAGTGGCTGTGTGATCACCACCCACTGTAACAGAGCTCATGGACATACAGGGATCATTTAGAAGGTGCTCATAAAAACAGGAGGGAAGGCACGTTCTGCTTTCACAAAGGGAAGCTATAAACTCTGCATAATTAACCAAGTGTATCAGGTAAAAGAGCTTCAGGAGAAGCAAAGGAAGATTGTTAAAAAAAAAAAAAAAGATAACACATTAATCCCTACTGCACTTAAAAAAAAAATTATTATCAATCATGGAGACAAGCGGATCATTTAGTATCCATGTTCCACAACTGTTCTACTTTAAAATGGTGGAACTGATCTGAAAAAGCAGCTGGATGCTGTGACAAAAATGACAAATGTAGGTGTCCACAGTCTTCCAAAAGTGGTTCTTAGGGGATCAAGGTCTAAGCAATTCCAGACAGAACATAAAAGCATTGTAGTGCACCTGATGGACATGGAGGGCAATGGTGACCTTGAACACAAGGCACTTTCACTCACGGCAGGGAAGCACACCTCACATCTCGTAAGGTGCACTCCTACATACAACCAGGAAATGGAAGCTTAGAGAATCATGGAAAAACAAATCTCCAACTCCTAATGTAAATAATATTACCCTCCTTGTTTAAGTGGGATCTGAAGACAGTCCAAAGACTATAAACTCCCAGAGAGCAAAAGGCCCTGTCAAGGTCAACTGCTGATTCCACACTGGACCTAGTCAAAAGCCACGTACGCCGCAGCTATTTAACCAACATCTGCTGCAAGAATACATGGAAAATAATGATGTCAATGTTAACCTACTGCCTGACAATTTGAAAAATTATGCTTTCTAGAACATGAGAGCTCATGTGAGTGTATAAATCTTTCTGCTATGTGCTTTAGATCACAATGTAAATTTTAACCAATTTATATAAATCAAATTTGCTGCGTGGAATCAGAAACACTAAGAAACCCAAAATAATCATTTCACTTTGATCTGAAAGAACAGAAATCAATAGTTGACAAAACCAACCCATATCACAACAATTGGTGAATAATTAGGTGTCTTCTGGTCACCTTTGAGCTTTGGATCCCCCTGAGGATGTCCGGCTACAAGTAAAGGTAGCTTCTGAGCCTAAAAAATCAGTATTCAACTGATTCCACTGCATAAATAGCCACACAACCCCTCGGACACGTGCTGTCCTTCCCTGGGCAGTGGGGGCAGCAAGGCAACCTAAATAAGACTCGTCCGGCAGCTTCCAGAAGTTTCCAAGTGGTGCTAGAAACTCCTGGACTCCCTCAAACATCGAAATAAGGATCTGTAACAGAATGTCCTTAGGCCCTGAAGCTTGAGTTTACCCAGAAGACAACAGGTGGCTTATGGTGCTCAGTTCAGCTCTGGGCCACAGCAAATATGCCTCAAAGGGTGTCTTTATAGATTCCCACTCACAAGAGATCTAATTCAGATGGGTGCCTTTAGCTCCGTCTCCCATCCGAATGATCACCTGCATTCCCAGTTCTCTTCACTGGATGTCTTTTTACCCCTGAGTTGTGTTGCTTGCATTGAGAGAACTGACTGTCTCTGGACAAAGACACTTCAATACCATTGGAGTACATGAAAATATAAGTACTTCTGGAACTGAAACGATCCTCCTCAACATCTTCTACCCCTAGCCAGGGGGCCTTCGAACGGCACGGCCAGCTTTAAAGCCAGCAGACGTAGTCTATAAACATCCAGACTTACCCAAAAGAGACACACAGGGATGACTCATCGTGTCACAGAATCAGACAGAATTCCAAGCTATTAGTCGGCAGGCAAGGTCCCACCTGTTGGATTGAAATAATTCGGGTAAACAGAAGCAGACACGTGTGCACCTTCTAGGAACCTGTCTTCTTGTGCAGTGAGTTCTCAACTGAAGGACATGCTGTGAGACTGAACACACACTGCCGAGACCCTGCTCTGTCCCAGCTAAGCCGCTGGGCCAAGCTGGTCCTGGCCTTTCCGTTCCCTCTGCCTGGCGGGCCAGGAGGTGCAAATGAGGGCCCCATTTGGGCCCACCCTGTACTGTGCGCACAGGCTGCTACTTGAAGTAGCAGATTCCTAAAGGGCCAAAAGAGAGGGTGTCTCACCAGGAAAGTCTGTTTCTCTTGGGATATTTGTGTCTGTGTGTGTCTTTTTCTGTGTGTGGGGGTGGGAAGGCATCTGTTTCCTCTCTCACTTTGCCTGGGCACCTGTCTCTCTGTTTAGGTTTCCATCTTCTCTCCCTTCTATAAAAAGCCAGAAGGTAGACCAGAAGGGGATTTTGTAGTGTTTGTTGTACTTAATCGAGGAAAGGTTTATGTTCCCATTTCCCCAAGAAGACGCATGGCATCTTACAAGAATCAAAATAAACTGTAAGTATAGCTTTGTTTAGGTTACACTGCCTGGACAGAAAAGATTTGAAATTGGGGCTGGGGTGGGATGCTAGGCAAATCCCAAGGAGCTGCTGCAGGTCACCCAAGGAGCCCAGACAAGTTATGGCAATGGCTCGATCACTGCGTTAGAAACCTGGCTGGAGTTCACTCAGAACTCAAGTGGCAGAGTAGCAGGTCTGCATGGGGCCAAGGAATACGCATTTTTCAACAAACACGCCGGGAGCTGCACCTCCTTAGCACTGGCCCTGCCTGGAATCTGGAGGTTCCTTCATCTCTAGCTCTCATCACACAGGGTTTCCAGCCTGGAGCCTCCTGAAACAGGAGCCCATTCTCTCCGAGTCTGCTGATGGTCAGACTTCTGGGAGGGGAATTCACGCTTTCTAGCATATTTTCCAAGGGGTCCCTCACGACAGAAGGCAGGAAATCACTGCTCCATAGGATTCTAAATATAGATCCTGTAACATTTTTGGAGAATGTACTAGACTGAGCAGACACTGTGCAAGTTGCTTCTACTTAAAGGCCCAATGGGGCAGGAGGATGGGGGAAGGGGTGAGGCAGCGTTAGTACTTAGGGGAGGTGTTCCAGCAACGTATCCGAAATGCTCTTGTAGAGGAAAAATGTCGGGGCTGAGGTTGAAGAGATGTTTCACTGACCAAGGAGACTGGAGGGGGCTGCTGACCCAGCTAGGCCGAGGCTGGCTGGAGAGCATCAGTCGGAACGGGGTGGAACCTCTGGGAAGAGGGCCAGGAATTGGGGGGGAGGGGTGTTTGAGAGGGGCCATGGGCTTTGGGCGACAGGCGAGTGGGGTGTGTGTGTGGAAGAAGATATGTAATTAATCACCCCAATATAGACCGAAGGAGCCAGCATAGGAGTTTGGGGGGAAGGTGTCACTGGAGCGGGAGAGGGTGGACCCCAGGAAGGCGAGAGAAAAAGCCCTGTTCCGACTGAGGGCCTTGAGCTGGTCTTCACCCAGCAAAGGCTGCCCCCCAAACCCATACCCCCAGCTCTCGGGCTCTAGGCTCCCTACGTGCCCCCATCTTCCCTGCCAAGCTACGGCTCGACCCTTTCCCAGAAGGAAAGAAGGGACTCTCCCTCTAGGACCCATCCCTGGCGCATCCACCCGGCGCGCCAGGCCGGGGGAAAATCCCTTATCCATCCACGCAACGTCCGTTCCCCCTGGGCCTCAGCCGAGCTTGGGGCGGGGGTCCTCTCTGTCCGGCCCTGACCGCTTCCCACCCACTAGCGTCCCCAGAGAGCAGCGCAGGCCGCACTCCCTCCGCGATTCCCGCCCGTCCGCCCTCCCGCAAGCCATGGAAAGGCCTTCGGGCCTCATCGCATCCGCCATCCGGGACCCGTTCCCCCCTCCGGCGGCCCCGCGGGCCCGGAGACGCCCTGGCCGCACACACTCGCCCCGGCCCCTGCACATCCTCCCGCGGCCCCGCGCGCTCACTCGGGCCCGCTCGCTTCCCCCTGCCGCCCTCACGATCACCTCGGCCCCGCA
>NW_007727553.1:335872-338460 GCF_000696425.1 Galeopterus variegatus
AGGTGGGGTTGGGGCGGGGCCGGCCAGACCGTCGGGGAGCTGCGCGCGCGAGCAGGACGCTTGGGTGGAGCGGGGAGGAGTGGGATGACTGTCCGGATGAATGAATGAAGGAGCAAACGGATCGAGCAGTAGAGGAAGGAGGGAACGAGGAAGGGAAAGACCCCTGCCCTGGGCACCTTCAGAACGGCGGTGGGGGCGGAAGCCCAGAACGGAGGGCCAAGCCTAAGAAAGCCAGCCCCTCACTGGAGGAGTCAAGTCGCATTGAGTCACCAAAGACTTTGCGAGCCCTCGCTGTGCCAGGCCCTGAGAATACAGCTGTGAGCAAAAGCAGTCTCATCCCTGCCCTCAGAAGGCACAGATTTGGTGCCCCGGAGTCGCTGTGTGTGGACGCATGTGTATGTTGGGGGGCTGGAGAGGGACACGCAACCAACAACTAAATACTTGGGTCAACTTCAAAATAAGGGCCCATACTATGAAGAAAAAAGGACAGTATCCTTGGATCAGTTCCAGATGAATTTTTTGCCAGTCCACAAATATCTACGGACTGTGATGCTGCCCCCCAAGGTGCTAAGGCCGGGGGATAAAGGTCACTTCCTTTTTGAAGATTCCAGTCTCATGAGGAAGCCGGTGATAAACCGGATCTTCATGAAACACCTGACAAAAGTGATGAGAACTGCAAAGAATATCAATCAGGGTAGTCGTGGCGAATTATGAGTGGGGCCTTCAGTGAGGCTAAGGCTGGGGTGAGACTTGAATGACAAGAGGGACTCAGCCATGTGAAGAGGGTTGAAGGCAGGAAGAGCACCGCAGGCAAAAGGATTAGCAAGTGCAAACGCCCTGTGACACAAACAACGTTGGGTAGTCTAGAATCAAAAAAGAAAATGCAGCTGGAATACAATGGACAAAAGAGAGGTGCTGGAGAGGAGAATCCAGGCACTGAAATGGATTCTGAGAGACATGGTAGAACTTTTTCTTCCCCCACTTTTTATTAATAAGCACATAATGGATTATTAGTAATAATGATTATAACCAACTTCTCAAATGTTCTTGTAACAATTTTATCCAATAGATAACTTTTTAGTTATTTTCTCTCCCCATTTTATTATGAAAGCTTTGCAACGTACAGAACAATTGAATGCATTTACACCCACGTCCCAATCACTAATTTTCTACAATTACCATTATGCTGTATTTGCCTGATTGCGTGGTTGTCCTTATTTTACTGATGCATTTCACAGAAAGGTGCAGACATCAGTACACTTTGCCCCCTAAACACGTCAGCATGCACAGCATTAACCAGAGGTTGATATTTCTTTACTGTTCTTTTTATTTTTTGGAGGTAAAATTTACATACAGTAAAATGCACAAATCTTAAATGCAATAATGCAAAACAGTGAGTTTTACAAAATGCATACTCCAAACCCTTGTCAAGATACAGAACATTATCAACATCCCAGAAATTTCCCTTGTGCCCCTTTCCACTTAATCTCCACCACCATCCCACACAGAGCCAACCACTGCTTTATTTTTTCCCACCATATATTACTTTTGCCTATTTGAGCAATTACTATTCCATCTGAATGGAATCATGGAATTATTTTGTTTCTGGATTCTTTCTTTCAGGATGATGTTTTTGAGCTTGATCTATGTTGTTGAATGTGTTATTGCTCCTTTCCTTTTATTGCTGAGTTGTACTGTATTCCCTTACGTGGATATATCAGTTGGTTTATTCATTCACCAGTTTCTGATCTGGGCTGTTTCCAGTTTGGACTATTATAAATAAAGCTACTATGAATATTTGTGTGCATGTCTCCGTGTGGACAGATGCTCTCATTTTTCTTGGGTAAATACCTAGGAAGGGAATTGCCACATCATAGGATAGTTCTATGTTTTATAAGAAATCACCAGAATGTTTCCAAAGTGGTTGTGCAATTTATGTTTCCACCAGAAGTACAAGAGTTCCTTTTTTTTCACATCCTTATCAACATTTGGGGGTGTCGACCTTTATTTTTAGCCATTCAAGTGGGTGTGAAGTGGTATCTCATTGTGATTTCAATTATCATCTCTCTGATGAGTAACCATGTTGCGTATGTTTTTATGTGCTAACTGGCCATTTCTATATCTTCCTTTGTAAAGTGTCTGTTTAAGTAGTTTGCTCAATTTTATGGGATTGTCATTTTATTGTTTACTTATGGGTTTTCTTTTTAAAAAAAAAAAACAGATCCCCCCCCCGGTTGTGTGTGTGTGTGTGTGTGTGTGTTTATTTATTTATTTTTAGCTCCCACAAATAAGTGAAAACATGATATTTTTCTTTCTGTGCCTGACTTGTTTCACTTAATATAATTCTCTCTAGGTCCATCCATGTTGTTGCAAATGGCAGCATTTCATTCTTTTTTTTATAGCTGAGTAGTATTCCATGGTGTAGAAATACCACAGTTTCCGTATCCACATAACAATTGCAATTCCTTGAAATTGATATGACGGGCCGGCCCGGTGGCGCACTGCTACAGTGCGCCGCTTGGGAGCGCGGTGGCGCTCCCGCTGAGAGTTCGGATCCCACATACAGACCGGCCGCTCACTGGCTGAGT
>NW_007727553.1:338779-343594 GCF_000696425.1 Galeopterus variegatus
AAAAAAAAAAAAAAAAAAACGGGGTGCGGGAGAGGAAGATATAACAACCACAATTATTATTTTTTTTTTATAGTTCTTACAACAAGCAAATGGAGGGGACACACTTGGGTGGGAGGGGGAGGGGGAGGAGGGAGGAAGGTTTCGGTGATTGGCCACAATAATCAACCACATTGTATATCAACAAAGTAAAATAAAATAAAATAAAAAAATAAAATAAAAAACCCAGATCTATTCAGGTATATTTGACATATGATAAACCACATACATTTAAACTGTACCATTTGATAAGTTTCACACATACACTATGAAACCGTAACCACAATCAAGGCAATGAACGTATTCATTACCCTCAAAGTTTCCTCGTGCCTCTGATAATACCTCTCTCCCCTCCTCCCCGTCCCAACCACTAATCTGCTTTCTTTCACGACAGGGTAGTTTGTATTTTCTATAGTTTTACATGAGTGGAATAATATAATAAGTGTTCTTTTGTGTTTGGTTCCTTTTACTCAACAAAATTATTTGGAGATTGTCTAAACCCATTTGTGCTGCTATAACAAAATACCTGAGAATAGGTGCTATAGTTTGAATGTGTCCCCTCCAATATTCAGGTGTTGCCAATGGAATAGTATTAAGAGGTGGGGCCTTTAAGAGGTGATTAGGCCAGGAGGGCTCCTCCACCATGGATGGGATTATGACCCTTATAAAAGTGGTTTTATGCAGCAGCATTCTGCCAGCTCGCCCTTCTGCCTTCTGCCTTGTGAAGACAGTGTATCTCCTCTGGAGGATGCACTTAGAAGGCCCTCACAATACGCCAATTGTCAGTGCCTTGATCTTGGACTTCTTAGCTTCCAGAACTGTGAGAAAATAAATTTCCATTCTTTATGAATTACCCAATCTTGGGTATTTTGTTGTAGTAGCACAATTTTTTGTCTAACCCAAGATCATGAAGATCTTGTTTTCTTCTAGAAGTTTTATGATTTCAAGTTGTATATTTAAGTTTCAGATCCATTCTGAGTAAATTTTTGTATGCAGTGCAGGTACGGATGCAAGTTCATTTTTGTGCTGGTGAGTATACAATTATTCCAGCACCATTTATTGAAAAGACTATCTTTCTCCACTGCATTGCATTGCAACTTTGTCAGAGATCAGTTGTCCATAAATGTGTGTATCTATTTTGAAAATCTATGCAGTTCCATCCGTCTATTTTCTGTCTTTACACCAATACCATGCTGTTTTGATCAGTACAGTTTTATAAAAATCTTTGAAATCAGATAGTGTAAATTCTACACATTTGTTCTTCTTTTAAGTGTTGTTTTAACTAGTCTAGGTTTTTTGCATTCCTATATAAATTTTAGAATCAGCTTATTAGTTTGTAGAAAAAAAGCCAGCTGAAATTTTGATGGGGATTGAATTGAATCTGTAGATCAATTTGGGAAGAATTGACTTCTTACCAATACTCAGTCTTTTGCACCATGAACAAGGTCTTTCTCTCTCTCCATTTATTTTGGTCTTTAATTTCTTTCAGAGATATATTGTAATTTTCAGTGTACATGTTGTTCACACCTTTTGTCAGATTTATTCCTGAGTACTGCATAGTTTTGATGCTGTTGGTGTAATTGGTGTACTTGGTGTTGCTTTTTTAATTTTTAACTTCTAATTGTTCATTCCTAGTATATAGAAATACTGTAAAACTGATTTTTATATATTGATTTTATACCCTGAACCTGATAAACTCACAATATTAGTTCTAGTAGCTTCTCTGTAGATTTCATCATTGGATTTTCTATGTAGATAATCATGTCATAAATGAATAAAGACAGCTTACTTCTTCCTTTCCAATCTGGATGCTGTTTATTTCTTGGCTTTCACCTCCAGTACAATCTTTTTTTTTTTCCGTGTCCGGCAACGGGATCGCAACCCTCGGTGTTGCACCCGCACCTCGCTCAGCCAGTGAGCGGGAACCGGTCTGTATGTGGGATCCGAACCCTCGGCGGGAGCGACACCACACTCCCAAGTGGTGCACTATAGCAGTGCGCCACCGGGCCGGCCCTTAAACAGAAGGTATAAGAGTGAACAGCCCTACCTCTGTTCCTGATTTTGCAGGGAAAGCATTCAGTTTTCACCATTAAGTATGATGTTGACTGTAGGCTTTTCATAGATGTCCTTTGTTATGTGGAAGTTCCCTTCTATTCCCAGTTTTCTGGGAGTTTTTTAAAATCAGAAATGGATATTGGATTTTGTCAAATGCTTTTTCTGCATCTACTGAGTAGATTATACAGTTTTTCTTTTCTTAGTTTGTTAATATGTTGAATTACATTGATTAATTTTCAAATGTTTAAACCAAACTTGCATTCTCATGATAGATGCTGTGTACTCATGATGACTTATCCTTTTGTACCCCTCTGAACTAAATTTGCTAAAATTTTGTTTAGAATCTTTCCAGAAATGTTCATGGAGCATATTGGCTGTAGTTTTCTTTTCATGTAATGTCTTTGTTTGATTTTGATATTGAGGTAATGCCAGCCTCATTGAATGGGTTGGGAATACTCCTTCATCCTCACTTTTCTAAAAGAGTCTGTGCAGTATTGGCATTATTTCTTCTTCAAATACTTGGTAGAATTCACCAGTGAAGTCATCTGAGCCTGGAGTTTCTCTGTGGGAGGGGTTTTTAACTACAACCTCAATTACTTAAATATATATAAGGCTATTCAGATTATTGATTTCTTTTTGAATGAGCTTTGCTAATTTGTGTCTTTCAAGAAATTTCTCCATTTCATGTAAGTTGTGAAATTTATTAACATAATGGTGTACATAACATTCCCTTATTATCTATGGTGATATCACCACTCTCAGTCCTGATATTGGTAATTTTATTGGTGTGTTTTATTTGTTTCTTCATCTGTGTCTCTTTCTCCTGTGAATCTTCTTTCATCTGTCCATGTCATACTATATAAAGTAGACAACTACAATTGTTTTTATATTAACCATCCTTTCCTGTGGTGGAGCATTACCCCACCTAATGAGGTAAAATTTACCTCCCATTAGAGATCCTTAAGATGGCAAATATTCACTCAGTCAGCTTCCCTTGCAGCTAGGGCATGGGCACATGACCTGAGCTCGACCAATCAGATGCTCCCACTGCCAACTGGGAAGAAGCAGGAGCCCCACAGATTCCATTCAGGCTGAGCTGGCTGCAGGAGTGGCAGTGCCATCACTTCCCTGAGGAGCTGTGGCAGCATTTGAGTCCTGCAGTGTCTGTGCCCACTAGGAGAGGAACTAAACAACACCTCTTGAAAGGGGGAGTATCAAAGAACTTGTGGACGTATGTTTTAAATCATATTTTTAGACATCTGTGGTAACTCTGCATTGGGTGCCATGAGACGATAGATTGGAGAGGAGACAATACTTGAAGGCAAGGGCCAGTTAGAGGGCTCTTGCAATAGTTTAGGCCCAAATGATCTTTTTAAAATTTAAGGCCAGTTCGGCCTTCAGCGATGGTAGCTCCTATCAGACCCACCCTCCTGCAGATAACAACCATGAATCTAGGACAAATTAGTAAAATCAAAACCTCCTGACAGCATGAGGGACTAAGCAATAGAGGCAAAAACCATAGGGGAGTTAACACTTGGAAGAAGGGACCAGCACCAGATGAATTTCTTGCTTGTCTGCATGTGAGGGTGGGCCACAGAGGATGCCATGCTGGATGGCTAAAACTCAGAGACCCAGAGGACAGACTATGGGGCAATGCTGGAGAGGAGAAAAGCACGGATAAGGTGCCTCAAATTTTGCATATAGACTCTGACCAAGTCTCTGGTTGACCCCAGACCTATTCATGCACAGGGCAGATTCCAAGAAAAGAGCGGAACAGAGATTTCTGTTGATGCCCAACACAGAGGAGACTTAGTTTGAGTTTAGCTGAGTTAATTGCCTGCAAAAACAACAACCCAAACAACAACAAGACCACCTCTTTGGGGGAAATGTAATGGAAACCAAGAAGCCAGGGTCACTAGAACTCATTATTGACAATGTCCAGGACATAATGCTAAATTACTAGAAGAAGCAGGAAAATGCACTGATACTCAAGAATGAAAGCTTCCAAGGGTAATTGACTCTGACATGACTATGCTCAAGGATAGAAAGCATGCTCAAAATGATTTTCATAGTGGTGTATGCACTTCTTCATGACCACATGAAATAGCAGGATCTGTAAGTTGTCTACTAACGCCACACTTCTGAAGTAATGCTATTTCTAGTAAAGAGTTCTAGATATCTGCAGTAAGTGTAGTGTGAGGTGAAAATATTGATTTCTGTTGGTGACAAGGTCACATGTACTGCTAATACTTTCGCAGTCTGTTGCCTACATTCATAATGGAAGGAAATGCTACATTTTAGTTTAGTAAAAATAAAGATGTATTTCCCCCACCCAGTGTCATAGATCCCTTGGGTTCTCAATGTCACGTCAAGGTCTTAAGACCACAGATGTTTTTTCCCCAGTAACACCCCAAACCATGTCTGGCACATAAAAGATGCTCGGTAAATATTTCTTGAGTAAATGAATACGCCTGTTATGATCTAGTGGTTAAAGGGTTAAAACTAGTTCTCTAGTCTTTCACATCCATTAAAATAACAAACTGATAACAAAGTCTCCTAACCGATGATTGATTGGTATGTGCCAGGCACTGTTATGAACATTGCAACCCTCGGCGCTGCTCCCGCGCCTCACTCAGCCAGTGAGCGGGAACCAGTCTGCATGTGGGATCCGAACCCTCGGGCGGGAGCGCCGCCGCGCTTCCCAAGCGGCGCACTTATCCAGTG
>NW_007727553.1:344465-348163 GCF_000696425.1 Galeopterus variegatus
GGGGGGCGGGGCGGGGGGGAGGGGGGCGGCGCGGGGGGGTGCTCCCGCGCCTCACTCAGCCAGTGAGCGGGAACCAGTCTGCATGTGGGATCCGAACCCTCGGGCGGGAGCGCCGCCGCGCCTCCCAAGCGGCGCACTTATCCAGTGCGCCACTGGGCTGGCCCTATTTTTTTTATTTTTATTTATTTTTTATTTTTTCCTTTTTGTCTTTTTTCGTGTCCGGCCATGGATCGCAACCCTCAGTGTCGCGCCCGTACCGGACCGGGACCAACGGGATCGCAACCCTCGGTGCTGCGCCCGCACCTCACTCAGCCAGTGAGCGGGAACCGGTCTGTATGTGGGATCTGAACCCTCGGCGGGAGTGCCGCCGTGCTCCCAAGCGGCGCACTGTAGCAGTGCGCCACCGGGCCGGCCCATAATATGTCTTTTTAAAGTAAACATTTTAGTAGTGTGTACTAGGGTTTGTCAACTATAGCATAAAGGATGACATGGAAAGAAAATAAATCTATATTGTGGAAAGTTTCTTATATTTATGTACAATATTAACTTTAAGTAGACAGTGAAAAATTCAAGATATATACTGTAATCTCTAGAGTGACCATTAAGAAACAATGGAAAGAGGTATAGCCAAAATGATAACAAATACATTAAAATAGAATTCTAAAAAATATTTGATTAACCCAGGCAGGAATGGGGGAACATAGGAACAAAAGCAGATGGGATAGATAGTAAAAGGGTAGATCTAAATCCAACTATATCGAAAATTACATTCAATGTAAATGGGCTAAACACTTCAATTAAAAGGTAGAGATTGTGAGAATAAGGAAAGAACAAGGCTTTTGCTGTGTACAAGAAATGCTATTTAAATATAAATACTTAGATGGTTTGATAGTAAGAGGATGCAAGATGATACATGATGCAAAGGGTAAGCATGAGAAAGTGGGACTGGCCATATCAATAGCAGACAGAGTAGAGTTAAAGACAAAGAGTATCACCTAAAATAAAAGGTAATAATGATAAAAGTGTCAATTAATTAGGGACACATAGAATTCGTAAATGTGTTTCTACCCAATAATATGAAACAAAAATGGACAGAATAAAGGGAGAAATAGACATTTCTGCCATTATTGTTGGAGATTTTAATATCTCTCCTTTATCAACCGACACAACAACTACACCAGAAATCAGTAAATATGAATCTGTATGACATTATCAACCTCCTCTATTTCATCAATATTTATAGAACACTTTACCCAAGAACTGCAGAATACAGATTGTTTACAAGAGCACAGAGCACATTCACCTAGATAGATCATGATAAAACAAGTTTCAATAAATTTAGAAAGATTGAAATTTTACATAGTAAGTTCTCTGAATACACAGTGGAATCCCTTTTGAAATTAACAACAAAAAGGAAAGTTTTTCTATTGCCCATTTAGAGATGAGGGGCATAGATGCTCAGTGACATGTATAGGCCACCCAGGTGTTGGGTGACCCTGTGTTTGCCTGACTAAAGCCCACATGATTTCCAACACAATGGCTGCCTAGGAGGTTGAAGGCTGGCTTTACAAAGCTGTAATAAGGAACACAGCCAGCTTGTTTCTGTTGTGGAGATTCCAGGTGTGATGAGGGCAGGCTGTGAGTGCAGAGTGGCACTAGGGACCTGGTCTTAATTTCCTGTGCCCCCTGACTTCTAGTAAACACCATTCCCCAAACATCAATTTGACACAATTATTGATGGAGGCCATTTTGTTGGTGGACCACCAATGGGTGTGCCTGTGGCTCCTGGAAGCTCCAAGCCTTGCCATGTCAAGCCCTTACCACACACGTCCTGTTGTCACAGCAACAGTGATGCCTCTTGTCTAGCTATTTGCCCCACAAAGAGAAGCCTGGCTCTTTCTCCCTCATCTACCCAGGGCTTCTGGGAGAAGCAGGAAGACCACGTGGCCTTAGCACAGAGAGCCTGGGAGACCCCTGGGCTGCGCAGCCTCTGGCGTTCTTCCACCCTTCTGCTCCAGGGCTTTAAGGCACCTCTGGAGTCAGCTCCTCAGGCTGAAGATGGCATTTCCCTGCAGGTGGCCGCAGAGACTGCAGTCAGAGTTAGCAGGAGGCCAGGGGTTTTGCTAGTGCGGGACCCCAGAGTGACTGTGTGCACCCCGGGCAGGGCCCGGATCTCTGCCCGGGCAGGCAGTGGGCGCGGGAGGGCGTCCTGATCCAGAGCTGGTGGAGAGGTGAGGTGAGGGCCCCCGACTGCACGGGTCTGGGTAGGGAGGGCTCCTGGCTTCGGGGGCAGCTCTGGCTGCAGAAATGCAGGTGACAGTAGGAGAGGGAGGGGACTTCTGGCTTCAGGTGTGGGGGGCGCTGGAGGGGGTCAACAAGCTATGAGAGTGGGAGATTGGGGGAGGGGGTGGGGATTGGAGTAGGGCTCAGGGGCTCAGGGTCTGGCACTGGGAAAGACAGGAGGGGAGGACTCCCTGCTTCCGTGGTTTGGGTAGCGAAGGACTAATGGCTGCATAAGGTCTGGATGGGGAAGGAATTCCAGCCATAGAGTTGCAAATGATGGTGCGAGGGGGAGGTGCACCCACTGCTGTGGTAGGATTGGGGGCAGGGCGGGCCATCGGCCCTGGCAAAAGGAGGGGGTCTCTCAAAAGAGGCAGTGGGCTGCTCCTGGAGACTCAGAGTCACCACATACAGGGCAGAGCTGGGAATGATGGGTGTGCAGGGTTGCAGCAGTGGGAGGGAGTGGGGCCCTGGCTGCTGCAGTGATTGGGGGAGGGGACAGAGACAGGGCTCAGGCTGGTTGCTGGGGTGAGCTGACTGGCACCCACCTCCCTCTCTGTCCTTTGCACTCACAGGCCTCGGCCGAGACTACGACAGTCAGCGCACGCCCCTGTCCGATCATGTTCCCTCCCCCCAGGTCCCGTGCCATGGCGATGCTGCGGGACTGGTGCAGGTGTATGAGCGTGAATGAGCAGCGCTCACTGCTCATCCTGGGCATCCCAGATGACTGCACGGAGGATGAATTCCAGGAGGCCGTGCACGCTGCCCTGAGGCCCCTGGGCAGGTACCGAGTGCTCGGCAAGGTCTTCAGAAAGGAGCTTGGGACCAGGGCTGCCTTGGTGGAGTTCGCTGAGTATTTAAACCGAAGCTTGATCCCCCGACAGATACCAGGCAAGGGGGGGGCCCTGGACTGTGATCTTCCTGCCCCAGGCCCCTGATGCTGAGTTCCGGGGTAGAAACAATTTCCCTCCAAGGCCTCAGGAGCAAGCAGTGGCAGGAGGGGCAGGTGAGGCAGGAGGACCAGGTGAAGCAGGAGCTATAAGTGAGGTGGGAGCTGCAGGTGAGGCAGGTGAGGCAGAAGCTGCAGGTGAGGAGGGAGCTGTAGGTGAGGCGGAAGCTGCAGGTATGGAAGGAGCTGCAGGTGTGGAAGGAGATGCAGGTGAGGGAGGAGCTGCAGGCCAGGCAGGAGCTGCAGGTGAGGCAGGAGCTGCAGGTGAGGCAGGAGGTACAGGTGAGGCAGGAGCAGGTGAGGCTGTAGCAGATGTGGCAGGAGCTGCAGGTGAGGAGGGAGCTGCAGATGAGGTGGAAGCTGCAGGTATGGAAGGAGCTGCAGGTGTGGAAGGAGATGCAGGTGAGGGAGGAGCTGCAGGCCAGGCAGGAGCTGCAGGTGAGGCAGGAGCTGCAGGTGAGGCAGGAGC
>NW_007727553.1:349215-353293 GCF_000696425.1 Galeopterus variegatus
CCTGATCCTGATGATGCCACAAAGGCAGCTCCTGCCACTGAAGAGGCCACCAAGGCCCCCCTGCCACTCAGGAAGATAAGAGTGCTCCTGCCCCTGCAGGCCTGGCTCGGGCAGGGCCCACAGAGGGCCCCAGGGGCCCCACTGCAGCTCAGATGGGCAGTGCTTCTGGGGCCAGCCCAGGGGGTCCTGGCTGGGGACCAGAGGGCCTTACCCAGGCAGGAGACCAGGAGGCCGAGGAGCCCCCCCTGGAGGGGCTCAAGCCCATCCTGGAGGAGTCGGGAAACAAGGAAGGGGCTGGGGAGACGAGTCACCCCGAGCCCTCCTCAGGCAAATAGGCTCAGAAGGCCGGGGGCCTCCTCTCCTCTCAGGCAGCAGAGTCCTGGAGGCAGGAGGAGGTGCGGCCAGGGCCGCCACCTGACCCCACCTCCCACATGGGGAGCGGGGCCCAGGGAAAGTCCCGCCCAGCCCAAACCCAGCCCCGGGGTCCCCACCTCTCCGAAGGGGCCCTGGCCACGCCCACCAGCCCTTCCAGCTGACCCCGATGACCGTGTTTCCCACCAAATGGGGCAGGGAGAAGCACCCCTCCCCATGGCCACACCACACCCAGCCCTTCCCCACACCACGCCAACTCGGGCAGCTGTCCTGGAGGTGGCCCTGAGCGGCCGGCCCTGCCTGAACGAGGGACCTGAAGACAGTTGCCACCTGCACTGGACTGGGAGACGTTAGGTGAAAGAGGCCATCTCAAGGGTGCCAGCTGCCCGGGTCTCTCAAGAGTGTCCCCCCATTCCTGGTCCCGGGGCAGGATGCTCCCTGTTCTGGGAAGCCCACCCTTATGTGTGTTGGCCCCAAAGTGATTCATGTGTTAAGCAAGAGCTCCTGTCCCCGCACCCCGTAGCCATGGTTCCTGTGCAAAGCCGTGAGGCGCGTGTCCGCCCCGGGGCACATCCTGGCCTACCTGGTCAGCCACCTCTGGGCCCGGGCACGTGCCAAGGCTCTGCTGGCTCTTGTCCAGTGTCGCCTGCTCCACCTCTGCTATCTCGGTGTAGATTTAGTCATCGGCCGCTTGTTTGGTGGGGATGTGTGTTCTTATCTGAACAGTTCCTCCCGAAGACCCCGAGTGCAGTGTCAGCAGATGGACGGCAGGAAGGACGGACGAGGGCGTGGTCGACGCTCACCCATGACCACGAGCAGGCAGAACCGGGCCTGGGACGGAGGGGTCTGCACCAGGCTCCACGAGGACGGTGCTCCAATGTCCACCGTGTTGTTACTCGTGCCTTGTTTTCCTTGGCTCGGTGGCACATTCCCTGCCATGTTCTCCAGTGTCCTGTGACTGTCCTGTGTGGGCTGTAGGGCAGGACCCCGGGCAGACATTGCCAGAGTCCACCGTCCTGGCCAGAGGCAGATCCGGGGGCCCTCAGGGTGGGAGAAGGTGGCATGAGGGCCACAGCGTGGGGGGCAGATGTGGCACCTCGTCAGGAACCCCAGGAGGAGGGTCCCGGGACCCATGGCCTCTCGTGGCCATCAGGAGTTCCTCCCTGTGATGTCGTCCCTTCCCCTCAGTGGTTCAGCACACGTTTCTCATCAATAAAGTTCTGTGGATGTTGCGGCTGAATCTTGCCTCTGCTGTGGGCAGTTGATGGCTGGGCCGGCCGGGGCCGGGTTGGAGGTGGGGATGAGGGGCGCAGGGGCCAGGTTAACATTGGGGGATGTGGCAGGGCAGGGGCTGTGACGGGCTATAGGGTCCCGTGGGCTGCACGGAGCTGGGTGACCTGACGTGGGGCAGTGGCCGGTTGGATCCCCAGAGCACTCGGGAGCCCCCAGGAATAAATGGGTAGAAGTGGAAGGGAGAGTGAGAAACAGCAGGCAGGTCCCCAGGCCCCAGGCCCCAGGCCCCTGGCATCACTGTGGGTGCTCAGGGCATCCAGACGGGCCAGAGAGGTCATGTGGGCACTCCCAGGCTAACAAGCAGGGTCAGGGAAGGGTCCCAGAAGGGCTGGGGCATGAGTTCAGATGCCCGTGCCAGGAGCCATGAGTAGGACTCAGAGGGCATGGGTGGTATTTGGCCCCCTCCAGGCTTCGCCTACCCCTGCCAGCGGACAGGTGGCCAGCCCCGGCTTAGCCACTGAGGGGTGTTCGGGGACGGGTGTGTGTGTGATGGTGAGGGACAGAAGAGGCCAGCACGGGTTCCCCGGTGCTTTTGCCCTGGGGTTCGGGGGAGGGGAATGGAGGAGGGGCAGGGAGAGCCACCCTCCGCCTGATTTCTGTCCTGCCCCCTCCCAGCCAGCTGGCAGGGGCGCCACTCCTGTGTCCTGGGAGCAGGCAGTGGACCAGAAGAAGGAGGCTGTGGGCAGGCCTGGGGAGGGGTCCCTTCCTCCCTAGGTCCCTGCAGCCAGCTGAGCTCTTAGTGCCACCTGGGGAGGGTGCCTGCCCAGGGTGCATGGCACCGCCGATCGGGAGTTTCCCTTCCTGAGCACTGTTGCCAGAGGGGCCGATCTCAGAGGCGGCTCTGGTGTCATCAGGGATGAGGAGTCTGCGACCTCCCTTCCTTAACCCTCCCGGACTGGCCCTCTCACCCCACAGGCCAGCGAGCCCACCCCACATCGACGGCAGCCCTCGATCAGCAGTTTAACTGATCCAGAGTCCTTGGGACATGAGGGCGAGTGATTGTGCCCCTCTCTGCATAGGTGCAGGGAGGGGACATTGCCATTGACCCAGAAATTGTGAGTGGCCCCTCGGGCTCGCTGTCTGTCTCCACAGGTGTTCTTTGGCCATTCTCAAGGGACAGAGCTTCTGACGATCCCCATAGTACATATGAAAGACAGTCCCCAAAGCAGCCAACAAGCCACAGCCAGGGACGTGTGGCTGCCTGAGCAACCTGCAGGAATCCTGCATCTGCCAAGTGACGAGAGCTGCAGACAGCAGGGCTGCAGTGGAGGCCCTGGGAGGAGCTGGGCGCACATGGGCAATGGGAGCTGTTTGGGTCGGTGGGGGAGGTGGGTGGCAGGTCATTAGGGCCATGCCTGCAGCCTTCTTGGCCCATAGGTCTTGCCCTTGTCTCAGGGACTCCTGGTATGTGTCCCAGCAGAGTCCCTGTGGGGACGGAGTCGGGTCCCCAGCTGTGCTTTGCTCTCTCTGCTTTCTTCAGGTACGGCACCACCCCTGGCAAGTCTGTCCTGAGTGTCTCAGCAGGGCCATGGCAACTGGTCACTTTCCAAGAGCCCCTGAGATTTGGGGGCAGGACAAAAATAGGAGAGGGGCTGATCCCAGCCAGAGCCAGTCGGGGCTCCTTGTCTGTCCCTTGTTCAGAGTGTGCCTGTGTGCGCTGCGACCCCTGAGCGAGCAGGTATGAGTGGGTGTGAGCGTGCATAGGAGTGTGTGTGTCGACGATGTGCGAGTGTGTAAGAACGTGTGGACATGTCCGAGAGTGAGCGTGCGCATGAGCAGGAAGTTCTCAGTGTGAGTCCACGCGTGGGAGAGGATGTGACTGTGTGTCATTGACTGTGAGGGGTGGGAGTCGGTCACCGATGCATGGGGGTGGGAGCGTGTCACTGACTGTGTAGGGGTCGGAGCCTGTCCCTGAGCAGACAAGAGTGACAGAGGTCCTATCCTCAGACTTGTCCTCTAAGCCAAGAAAGCTAAGGGAGTTCCCTTCCTCATGCCTCCCACCTAAGCAGACAGGAATAAGAGAGGTCCTGTCCCCTGAGCAGAGAGGACTGTGAGATGTCTCGTCCCCTGGCCTGTCCTCTTTTTTTTCCATGGATGGCCTCTATTTCTGAGTAGGCGCAGCATGTTTTGTTTTTAATTTTAGGCCTATTTGAAAAGTAGGTATGTGCAGATCCCCAACTGTGTACCGGGGTGTTACCCGGTGTCGTAGGGGGATAGCATGTGACAAGGCCAAGGTCTGCAGGGGCAGGCGGGACCCCCTGCTGCTTCTGCCGCCCACTGTCTGGGCTCCTGGCCCCACCTCCTGCAGCACCTGCAGTGCCCACGCCTGGAGGGGGTGGGGGACGCTCCCTACAGGGAAGAGGGGCATGCTGCGGGGCAGTCATTGTCCCAGCCCCTCCCACGGCAGGAGTGA
>NW_007727553.1:354293-364534 GCF_000696425.1 Galeopterus variegatus
CTGACAGCCATGATTCCATCTGGCCAAACAAGGGACAGCAGAAACCTGGTACTAATGGCCCTGGACCCACCAGCCATCCACCGCAAAGGTGCTGAAGGGTTTGGAGCCTGGGGGAATAGTGAGCCCCTCCATGTCTGAGCACTGACCAAGGCCAGGCACTGGGCTGAGCAACTGAGCCTGCACGGTCTCCCAGATCCCGCAGAGGAGCCCTCAGGAGGGGAGGTGGGCAGTGCTATGACCCCTGTTCTACAGAGGAGGTCACTGGGCACAGGAACTTTCAGAAACTTGCCCAGAGTCACACAGCTTGTCAGTGGAGGCTCTGAGACTCTGGTCCAGGCTGGCAGACTCCACAGCGCAGGACCTGGAAACATAGTCAAAGGACCTGTGGCATGCTAATGGTGACAGCCTCTGGAAACATGGCCAGGGGACATGCAATATGTACGCAATGGTGACAACCACTGGAAACACAGCCAGAGGACACATGGTGTGTGGTTACGGCAACACAGCTGGAGGACACACTGTGGGGAAGGGGGACAAGATGAGCCTGTGCAGGAAGGCAGAGGGCCCCTGCAGGGCCGGTAGGGTCTGCACTTGGCTTGGTGGATGCCTTTGACCATCTCCCCTGAGAGCCTGATGGGAGAGGCCTGGGGAGGGCCCAAGACAGGTGACAGGGCCACGGCCCACGGGAGCACTGCAGTCCCAGGGGGCCTCCGCCAGTCCGTGGGCTACAGCCATGGGCCTCCCGCCCCCCACCCTCAGCCGGCAGCATCCAGAGGGTTTGAAACAGGGAGCTCCTGTCCCCCTAAGCTGCACTCGGTGTTCCCATGAAGATGCTTCCTGGTCCCAGAGCCAAGCACATCACCTGTTGTTGAAGGCCCTCAACCTTGTCAGGTGACAGTCCCCAGGACAGGCCTCCCACACCCCTTGCCCACGGGCATGGCGGCTCAGGGCCAGCTCTCCATCTCCCCAGGCTATAGCTGCAAAGCTCCGAGCTGGGGTCCTGCAGCCTGAGGTTGTGTCCCTTGCCTCTCCCACACTTCCCGAGAGACTTTAGGGTCTGAGTGGCTGTCTCCAGACCAAACTTGATGCACACCCACCCCCTGACTTGCACGTGGGGAGAAGGGGACCTTCCATCGCTCTGTGGACAAGACGGGGCAGCCGGAATTCACACCAGCCTGGCTGGGATGGCAGCATCGCACCGAGCCCGTGCAGCCCCATCCTGACCTGGGCCGAAGCTCCCCTTTCATGTCACATCGCCCCACAGAGGGCCCGCGTACCCCCTTCTGTCATGGGGGACCAGGGGTGCTGAGACTATCCAGGGGCAGCCCCTGCCACTCGCAGGAAGAGTCCCCACACCTCCTTCCCCAGGCAGACCCACGTTCTCCTGCTTTGCCTCCTTCCTCACTAGCCCCTGGGGTTCTGCTTCCTCCAAGTCCCTGGCTGTGCACAAAAATCCCAGGCCGTCCCCTTCTCTCCAGACTCTCTACCCTGGGGGAGACCCGAGTCACATTCAGAGGGAAGGGAGAGGCGTGAATCACAGTCCCGAGGACGAGGACGACCGCAAAGAAAACGACTCAAAACACATAGTAAAAGAAATGACAGGGGATTAAATTTCCTTTTAACACAGAAGAAGGCCACAATGGGTGAATGGTGGAACAAAAATGACAAAAGCCATATGCAGAAAAAAGCAAAATGGAAAACATCATCCTACTTTATAAGGAATTATGTTAGTAGATGGAGACGGGTTAAAGATTAAAGCTGCCAACATCATTACTCGTTAGGGAAATGCAGATGTGAATCACCGAGAGGTAGCACCTCACACCCGCTGGGTTGACGACAGTTACAAAGAGGTGACAAGGAGCGAGCCCTGGCAAGGACAAGAACTTGGAGCCCTTGTGCCCTGCTGGTGGGAAGCTGAAACGGTGCAGCTGCCGTGCAAGCCACTGGGCAGTCCCTGCAAAGTTGACCGCAGTCACCATACGACCCGGGAGTGCCACCCCCAGGAATAGACTGTCAAAAATAAAATCAGATCAAATTTAAAAATTATTAAAGTTTGGTGTGTATACAATGAACAGTTCGAGAACTGGGAGACGTCAAATCAAAACTGGTGAGAGGAAGCCCAGAGGTGTGGGGTCATAGGCTGGCTTATAAAGCGAAACCGCGGGAGCCACTGAGCTGTTGAAATGATCGGTTATCACCATGGGGCTTCTCAGATGGCAGAGGATTCCTGAAAAGGGATCATCTTACACCGTTTTTGGAGGACAAGCTAAGTTTTCTTTACGATTATCAGAGGCACTTGCAAGGATAACCTAAGTTAAGTTCCTCTTGCGTGGTCTAACTGGTGTTGTCTGCTCAGAGAATTCTCAAGCCTGGTTCTCATTTTATTTTATTTTAACAACACCCAAGAGAAATGGAAATATATGTCCACACAAAAACTTGTATAGAAATGTTCATGGTGCATTATTTATAATAGCCCCAAAGTGAATGAATAAATAAAATGTGATCTATCCCTACCATGGAATATCATTCAGCCATAAAAAGGAATTAAATCCTAACACATGCTACAACCTGGACGAACCCTGAAGGAGTCATGCTAAATGTAAGAAGCCGGACAGAAAATGCAACCTACTGTATGACTTCATTCACACGAAATGTTCAGAATAGGTAAATCTGTAGACAGAAAGCAGATTAGTGACTGTCAGGGGCTGTGGAGGTGGAAGGGGGCAGTGAGTGATTAACTAATATGAGGTCGACTTTGGACTGATGAAAATGTTTTGGGATTGGATAGAGGTGGTGATTACACAGCATTGTGAATAGTCAAAATGTCACTGAATTGCTCACTTCAAAAGCATGAAGTGCATGGTATATGAATCATATCTCAATTTAAAGACAAATGATTTCTTTTTTGCACTGGAGGCCACAACAGCTCCTAAGTCAACCTGACCCAGCACAAGCAGAACTACTTTGGAATTGCAGTGGCCTCAGCAGCCTTTTCCTGCGGGTGCCAAAGTGCACTTTCACGGCGTGTCCTCAGATGACGTCTGCCCGCCTCTAAAGCACATCATCTAAGCCTAGTACTCTGGGTACAGAGGAAAAAGTCACATCAATCCATAGCACTAAAGATTGGTAAAACCACATTTAGATCAACCTGCATCAAATTCCCCTGAGACCACTGCATGTTTTCATGTAAAAAGAGCCACTAGACCCAACTCCTAGGAGACCCTGTGTCCCCCGGATCAATTCTGCCCCCACTTTTACCCTGCACCTCATCCCCCTTTATGCCTCCCTGACGACCAATATGAAAACGTTCTGGGAAATTCTGTGCACATGGTCACAGTGATCCAGAGCCACGTTCAGAATTGTGGTGAGCAGCTACGGGTCGGGGAGCTGCCTCACTAACTCCACGCCCAGGCAGACCCGTGCCCTGGTGGCAGTGGGCTGGAGCACAAGTGTGTTCATTCATGTTCCAGCATACCCGGGTCTGACTCCAGAGGAGCCCTCCTGGAGTGGGATCTCCAGTTCCCCCCGTGTCTACATGCCCAGAGGTCCAGGGGCCCATCCCGCCTTGAGGAGGGAGGCAGCCAGGCCCCCAGAGGCTGGTGCTCCCTGGCAGGTGTCAGTCACCTGGACGTCACACATGGGCAGGGGCAGCCACATGAGAGAGGAGCATCTGGCAGCCCCAGAGGGAGCTCTGCTGGGAGGGAGGCCATGGGGACAGGGGTGCGGAAGCAGCCAGGCCACGTGGGAAAGGGGTACTGAGAGTGGGTGGGAGGTGTGAGTGCCTCTCACCCGTCCTACTGGGGTGTGTGTCTTTCATCTGTTACCAAGGACGGGCCCCAGACTTGAGAGCCCCCTTCCTCTAGCAGACGTGGTGATGAACGGGGTTCGTGGGTCAGCCTCTTCACTGACATCTCAGGTGTCTGCTGGCTGGGGCAGAGGAACGGGACGGTGCTCCATACCCCAGGAGCCCACAGTCCCCCACAGGAGAGGCACGGAGGGCTCCCTATCACCCTGAAGGTGTCAAGGCGCTGGGACAGACTGGCCCCAACTTATTCTTGAAAATTCCTTCCAGGACAAAGAATCCCACTGAAGAGAACCTTCTGGGAATAGAATACAAATAAAGCACGATGGGAACAGTAGGGACAAAGAAATGAGAAGGTTCAGATAAAAGTAAAGGAGGAAAACAAATTGAAAGTAACGTGACATATTTTCACAGTTCTCAAAATCAGCAAAAGAGGGTTCTCTCCATATGCGAAATTAGAAAATCTATGCTGCAAGAGCAGGAAAACTAATTTCATGTGAAAAATGAGTTAACAGAAGAGGATCAAAGCAAATCTCCTACAATGTTGCTGAAACAAAAAAAAGAGAATAAGAGCAGAATAACCTTCCTGTAGACAATGAAAGTGGTCCAGAAAGATGTGCATAAAACACCTGTAAATATAATCCTTTACTTTAAAGAAAGCTAAAGGCATTAAGAAAATGATCCATGACATGAAAGAACAACATATATCAGGTGGGGTAAGATGGCAGACTAGAGGTGCCCAGGGTGCATTCCTCTCACAGAATAGGACCAGAACAACTAACACAGGGCTAAATATTGATGGGATCATCTGTGGGAGAGGGTAGGAGTGCAGCAGAAGACTGGTGAGATCTCTGTGGAGCATGAAAGCTCAGAATGGTGGCATAGAGAGGAGAGAGAGGGACATACATGATGTCAGCCACTGCATCTCTGCCACCAGGGTCCATGCACAGGAAAAAAGTAGGCAGAGGGCCCACACCGACCCCCATTCTCAGCACAGAGACCTGCAGTTCCTACTACAGGAAGATTCCACAGCCTGGGAGCTTGATGCAAGCCTGGAGCCAAGTGTGGAGAGCTGCCTAGAAGACATGCACTGCCAACTTTGTTGAAAAGGCATTCAAATTAATGATCTTAAGGAAACTCACTCAGATATAAGAGAATACAGGTGAACAATTCATGAAATCAGAAAGACAATACATTCTGAATGAGAAATTTAACAAAGACATATCATAAAATAAAAACCAGAAATCTTGGAATTAAAAAATTTATTGAATGAAATAAAAAATACATCCAAGTGTCTCAACAACAGACTAGATCATGCAGAAGAAAGAATTTCTGGTCTTGAAGAGAGCTGTTTTGAAATAACCCAGGAAGACAAAAGGAAAAGTAAAAATAATAAAAATAAATGAACAAAGCCTACAAGGTTTAGGGGCCACTATTAAGTGAACAAATTTTCAAATTATGAGCATTCCAGAAGGAGGAAAAAACAACAACAAAAAAAGTATTAAAAACCTATTTAATGAAATAATAGCTGAAAACTTCCCCCGTTTGAGAAAGATACAAACACCCAAATCCAGGAAGCTCAAAGGTACCCAAATAGATTCACATTCTTTTCATCAGCACATGGAACATTCTCCAGGATTGACCATATGTTAGACCACAAACGAGTCACAAGTTCAAAAAATCGTATCAAGTATTTTTTCTGACCATAATGGGAGGAAACTACAAATCAATAACAAGAGGAACTTCCAAACCACACAAGTACATGAAAATTAAACAAAATGCTCCTGAATGGTCAATGAGTCAAAGAGATTAAGAAGGAAATCAAGAAATTTCTTGAAACAAATGAAGACAGAAACCACAACATATCAAAACCTATGGGATACAGCCAAGGCAGTATTAAGAGAAAAAATTATAGCAATAAACACCTACATCAATAAAATAGAAAGATTTCAAATAAACAACCTAACGATGCACCTCAAGGAACTAGAAAAGCAAGAACAAACCAAGCCCAAGATGAGTAAAAGAAAATAAATAATAAAAATCAGAGCAGAAATAAATGAAATTGAAACTAAAAATGCAATACAAAAGATCGATGAAACAAACAGTTGGTTTTTTTGGAAAGATAAACAAAATGGACAAACCATTAGCCAGACTAACCAGGAAAAAGAAAGATCCAAGTAAGTAAAATAAGATAAGCAAATGGAAACTTCAACAGATATCACTCAAATACAAAGGATCATCAGAGACTATTATGAACAACTATATGCCAATAAATTTGAAAACCTACAGGAAATAGATAAATTCCTAGACACATATGACCTACCAAGACTGAACTAAGAAAAGATAGAATATCTGAATAGACCAATAACAAGTAAAGAGGTTGAATCAGTAATAAAATGTCTCCCAACAAAGAAAGCCCAGGGCCAGATGGCTTTACTGCTGAATTCTACCAAATCTTTAAAGAAGAATTAATACCAATACTTCCCAAATTATTTCAAAAAACTGAAGTGGACAAAATTCTTACAAACTCATACTACAAGGCTAGCATTACCCTGATACCAAAACCAGGCATGGATACAACAACAACAAACACTACAGGCCTATATCCCTGATGAACATAGATGCAAAAATTCTCGATAAAATACTAGCAAAATGAATCCAACAGCACATCAAAAAGATTACATGCCGTGATCAAGTGGGACTTATCCCAGGGATGCAAGGATGGTTCAACATACGCAAGTCAATAAATGTCATACTTCACATCAACAGAATGAAAGAAAAAAAAATGACCATCTTAACAGACACAAAGAAAACACTTGATAAAATTCAACATCCCTTTATGATAAAAATTCTTGACAAATTAGGTATAGAAGGAAAGTATCTTAATACAATAAAGGCAACCTATGACAAACCCACAGCTAACATCATACTGAACTGGAACAAGACAAGGATGCCCATTCTTATCACTTTTATTCAAAAAAATACTGGAAGTCCTAGCCAGAGCAATTAGGCAAGAGAAAGAAATGAAGGGCATCCAAATTGGAAAGGAGGAAGTCAAATTGTCTTTGTTTGTAGATGACATGATTTTAAATAGAGAGAAAACTAAGACTCTATCAAGAAACTCTTAGGCCTGATAAAGAAAATCAGTAAAGTTTCAGGATACAAAATCAACATACACAAATCAGTAGCATTTCTATACACGAACAAGTAGCTCTCAGAAAGAGAAATCAAGAAAGCAATCCCATTTACAATAGCAACAAAAACAATAAAAAATATCTAGGAATAAATTTAACCAAGGAGGTGAAAGATCTCTGCAAGGAAAACTATAAAGTACTGAATAAAGAAATTAAAGAAGACACACAAAAAAATGGAAAGACATCTCAAGTTCATGGATTGGAAGAATGAATATTGTCAAAATGACCACACTATCCAAAGCAATCTACAGATTCAATGCAATCCCCATCAAACTACCAATGACATACTTCACAGAAATGGAAAAAACATTTCAAAAATTTATATGGGAGAACAAAAGACTCTGAACAGACAAAACAATCATGAGCAAAAAGAACAAAGCAGGGGGCATCACACTCCCTGACTTCAAAATATACTACAAAGTTATAGTAATCAAGACAGTGTGGTACTGGCACAAAAACAGACACATAGACCAATGGAACAAAATAGAGAATTCAGAAGTAAATCCATGTACCTACAGCCAACTGATTTTTGACAAAGGGGCCAAGAACATACACTGGGGAAAGGACGGTCTCTTCAACAAAGGGTGCTGGGAAAATTGGATATCCATATGTGGGAGAATGAAACTAAACCCCTGTCTCTCATCATACACAAAAATCAACACAAAATAGATTAAAGACTTAAATGTAAGACTCCAAACCATGAAACTACTAAAAGAAAACACAGGGAATATGCTTTAGGATATAGGACTAGGCAAAGATTTTATAAATAATATTTTTAAAGCACAGGCAACAAAAGCAAAAATAAACAAATGGGATTATATCAAAGTGAAAAGCTTCTGCACAGCAAAGGAAACAATCAACAGAGCGAAGACACAACCTGCAGAATGGGAGAAAATATTTGCAAACTCTGCATCCTACAAGGGATTAATATCCAGACTATGCAAGGAATTCAAACAACTCAATAGTAATAATAATAACAATAATAATAATCTGATTTAAAAATGGGCAAAGGAGCTGAATAGACATTTTTCAAAAGAGGACATAGAAATGGCCAACAGACACATGCAAAAATACTCAACATCACTAATCATGAGAAAAATGCAAATCAAAACCACACTGAGATATCATCTGACCTAAGTTAGAATGGCTATTATCAAAAAGACAGAAAATAACAAGTGCTGGTGAGGATGTAGAGAAAGGGGATACGTTGTTGGTGGGAAAACTCAGAAAACTGCAGGTAGAAATACCATACAATCCAGCAATTCCACTACTCGGTGTATATCCAAAGGAAAGGAAATCAACACGTCGAAGGGACATTTGCAGTCCCTTCTTTGTCACAGCTCTATTCACAATAGCCAAGAGCTGGAACCAATCTAAATGTCCATCAGCAGATGATTGGGTAAAGAAACTGTGGTATACATACACAATGGAATACTACTCGGCCATAAAGAAAGAATGAAAATTCTGCCATTTTCAGCAACATGGATGAGCCTGGAGAAAATTATGACAAGTGAAATAAGCCAGGCACAGAGAGAAAAAATACTGCACGTTCTCACTCATAAGTTGGAGCTAAAAAAGTTGATCTCACAGAAGCAGAGAGTAGAATAGTGGTTACTAGAGAATAGTAAGAGGAGGGGGGAGAGGGTGATGGGGAGAGGGTGATCCGTGGATACAAAATTGCAGAGCGATAGGAAGAATAAGACTTAGTGTTCTATAACAATATAAGGAGACTACAGTCAACAACAAATTACTGTATAACTTCAAGTGACTAGTTGAGAGGATGTTGAATGTTTCTAACCCAAAGAGGTGACAAGTGTTTGAGGTGATGAATATGCTAAATACCCTGATATGATCATTGCACACTGTATAAATGTACCCAGAAATTACACTGCACTCCATAAATATGTGCAAGAAGCATGGGTCAATTAAGAAAAAAAAATTAACAAACGGAGTATTTTGGTAGTTTTGTAAAATACGAGAAATACAATGTTCACACAAACCAACCATTTCAGATATGATTATGTCATAGTTTTGTAACATATATTTATGAATTAAATAAATTTACATCTGTGACTTGAATAAAGAAAGATAAATAATTGAGAATTATAAAAACTAAGAAATGAGGTAATAGATTCATAAAAGAATTGTAAAAAAAAAAGTTAAACATTTTAAAGATTTTTTTTTTTTATTTCAGAAATTAAAACAAAACTAAAAGCACTCCTAGGGTAAATAAATACAATCTATACTGCCTTAATGCCTTAAGAGAAATAGAAGAAGAAAATAACGGCATATTTTTTAATTAAAAGATGAATAAAAAGAGGATTTGAGAGAAAAAGACAAATATAGAAGACAGGTTAAAAAAAAATCTAATATGCACAAAGTAGGAGTTCCCAAAGATAAAAACCAAAGTAAAGGAAAAGAACAAATACTAAAATGTACAATTAAAAAACAAACAAACAAACAAACAAAAACCTTCTTGAGGAAAAAAAGATCCAAAACTTCAAGTTGAACGAGTTCAGCATGTACCTGTAAAAAAACAGCTCAGAATAACATGTTCTAATAAAATCATTGAATTTTAAAGAAAAAAAAGTGTTTGGCTATCCAGCCAAAGAGAATAAGTAGATAATGGAAAGAAAATTAGATTCTCCTCAAAATGTTCTAAAGCAATGCTTTCTGCCAGAAGAAAGTTTAAGATAATAAAGGAAAGAAAATCTGTGCAAAGGGTCTTATATTCATCCAAGCTCACTTTCAAAGTGTAAATGCAGTAAAGTCTTATCAACATGCAAAAACTTAAAGAATGGTGTTGCCATGACTCCTTTCTTAGGAATCTTCTAGAGAAGGAGCTTCAGGCAACCAAAATGACTGGAGAGACATCAGCAAAAGCTGGTGGTGAGCATTAAATGTGTGTTTCCATGTAGACCAGCTCCATACAGTGCAGCTGCAGAATGGATGAGGGCAGTGCAAAAAGGGCACTCTAGAAGCAATGATCGACCCAGCAGCAGTGAGCCTCCATAGCACCCAGATTGTTCTGGAAATTTCACTCCCCACAAAAACAAAACAGAACAAAGCAACATAACAATTAAAAAAAATAAAAACCAACAAGAGTCCTTGGGAAAATAGTTGATTCCGGGTCTTGGGCAAAAAACATAACAGATGGGCCAGCCCGGTGGCGCACTGGATAGTGCGCCGCTTGGGAAGCGCGGCGGCGCTCCCGCCGAGGGTTCGGATCCCACATACAGACCGGT
>NW_007727553.1:364974-386419 GCF_000696425.1 Galeopterus variegatus
CCCCGGTCCGGTGCGGGGGCAACACTGAGGGTTGCGATCCATTGCCGGACACGGAAAAAGATAAAAAGACAAAAAAAAAAAAAAAAACATAACAGATGACAGTAGAACATCTTGTTGTACCACAAAACGAGGAAGTTCAAAGACTGCTGGGCTTGTGTTAAGAGGTCTTGGTAGCTGACCCGAAGGGGCTCCCACTGACCACAGATGAGGCCATTTCAAGCATCAATAAGAATGAAGTTATAATTGATTAAAACACATAAATATGTCTACATCTTCAAGTTCAAAATGATATAAAAACAAAATATGGTCACTCTTGGAGGATGCTAGGGGCTCAACTCTTCATTTTGAAAACTGGTAGAAAAAGGGCAAGACTAAAGCATGTGTCAGGCTGTCTGGGTCCGTACAGGCTGCCATGACAAAATACCATAAACCGGGTGGCCTATCAGCAGCATTCATTTATTTCTCACACCCTGGAGACTGGAAAGTCCAAGATCAAGGTGCCAGGAGACTCAGTGTCTGGTGAGGGCCTGCTTTCTCATAGATGGCACCTTCTTGCTGTGTCCTCACATGGTGGAAAGGACTAGCTCGCTCTCTGGGGCCTTTTTTTATAAGGACACTAATCCCATTTGTGAGGGCTCCACTCTCATGACCTGATCACCTCCTGAAGACACCACCTTCTAAAACCATCTCCTTAAGGGTTAGGATTTCAACAGAGGAATTTGGGGGAGACACAAGCATTCAGACCATAACACAGATCCTTCCTATACAAACTGTAGATGAGGAGAAGAGTCTCTTTGAAGAATATTCCAACAAATAATGAAGAAGATAACCTTGGGCTATTATTATTTGAAACCTCTTATGAATTAAGAATCAATGGCTGATTTATGTTGTTCTTTGATGTCTTAGGCCACCTTGATTAGGCAAAAGATTTAAGTAGAAAAGCAAAAACCCAACTACAGTAGGAAGGAAGCACACTTGTGTCGTAGAAGTATGAGGAAAAGTAAGGAAGTGACTTCCGTAAGAGTGAGAATAGCGATTATTTTGGAGGAAGGACGTTGTGTTTGGGAGGGGGAGAGGAGGACTTCTGCGGTGACTGGCAAAGTTCCAGCTCCTTTCATGAGCTAGGATGTTTCCAAGGGCTATACATTTATTTTACATTATTTTCTGTGTTTGTATTATTTTAACAATGAAAAGGGTGTTTGTGGGGGTTTTTCTAAGGAAAGGTGGAAGGAGAGGGATTGGAGACCGTGAGTAGACTGAGGAGTTTTGCAGTAATGGATATAAAAAGATGGTAGAGTCAGTGTGTTGGGGGTTCTGGGGATGTGATCCAAGTCTTGCTGGAGTTTAGAAAGAGAAGGTGGTGGTCAGAGTGAAGACATGTACTTGAGCTTAAACTGAGGTCATGTCTAGGACTGGGGCATGGCCGTTGGCTAAGGGGTGAGGGAGGGGAGAAGATCATCAGCGGAGAGGAAGTCCAGGATCTGACAGGCCAGACTTTGGAAGGACCCACTGTGCGTATGTTGAAAACACCAAGAATTAAAATGGGAGTACAGCAGAGAGAGCAAGAGGGAGCCGGAGCTAAAATCACCAAGAAACAGTAGCAAGTAACCATGCCAGTAACAATCATCAGGACTGGCTGATATGGAGTGAAACTGGGCTTGTGTTGGTTTTTAGGGAGCAGGAAGGGAGAATGGTGAGGAACCTGCAATAAGGGACATGGATGGAACCTATCCCCCGTCCAGGGCCTGTCAGAATAATTGACATGACAAGTTCTCCCGTGTTTGTATGTGCCAAGTGATCTCAAGCTTGAAACTCTTCTTCTAAGCTTAACAAAGCATCAGTCCACCACCACCTTTCCTTCCAGCATAGCAATTACCTAACCCATCATGTCAACACTGTTTTCTCAGCACGCCCTTCTCATGTCTTTAGCCTTAGCGCTGGGAAGTTGGACACTCTTTCTCAGTCTTTTCATCTGGGCTTATTCCTGCCCAGCATTCAGTGACTGCCTGGTCACCTGATCAAAGTGTACTACTTTTGGACTTTACCTGACAAGGTTAAAGAGTCAGGTTTGGTACAAGACCAGGCCAACTCTAACCTTCCTGACATTACTGACGTAAAGGTAAAATGCTGGTTTTCATTTCATTTCAGTTGGAAAAACACCACCTTTACCCAAAAACCATCCTTGATGCTGCTGCCCAAAGGCAAAATCCTCATCTAATCAAATAGTTTTCATGTATTTTTGTTCCAGATTTAATTTCTTTAACAAGAGTCCAGCACTCAAAGGCTCCTGACCAAACACCAGCCTAACATCTTACCGTTCTAGTTTCTAGTACAGGAAGTGCTTTGGGGTCTGTGGTTGTACAATAATGCTCCCCACCCCACCCAGTCCCTGGGATCTGTCAATATGTTATCTCATGTAGCAAAAGGCAGACAGAAGCAGAAATCTCGGAGTCAGAGAAGGAGATTTGACCACCAAAGCAGAGGTTGGAGTGCTGAGACCATGAGCTCAGGAATACAGCAGGAATCTAGAAGCTGGAAAAGGCAGAGCCTTCCCCTAGGGCCTCCAGAAGGAACACAGCCATGCCCACACCTTGACTTTAGCCCAGTGAGACCCATTCAGGACTCTGGCCTACAGAACTAGAAGATTATACATTTGTGTCATTTTAAGGCGCTCTCTCTGTTGTAACCGGTTACAGCAGCCATAGGTGCTCTATTTATCTCAAGATGTATTTAGATTATCCAGTGCCCGAGGGCAGAACTGAATCTACCATCATGTTCTCTCCCTGGCACCTGGCACAGTATCTTACACATTACTGGCATTTAATCAAGTTCTGAGAATATTCTAATTAAGATGTGTGGAAAAGATTACATCAGAATAACTAACAGTGAGGTATCAGTGAGAGACATTCCTCTATTTCCCCTACATTTGTTTTTATCATTATTGTTACCGATATTAAATACCGCCTTGTGGGGTCTCCTATTCCATCATTATTTAAATTTGATAATATGATTTAATTTCCTTTGCATTCATTGTACTCCTAATGGATTTATTACTCTCTGCGGTAGGAATCGTTAGCTGGACTTCTCAGCTCCCTCGCAGTACATACCCATCTTGCTCAGTAGGACCGTGTATGCGTTCCCTCGGGCTGCCGAAACAAACTGGGGGGCTCAAACAACAGAAATGCATCATCTCCTAATTCTGGAATCCAGAAGTTCAAGATCAAGGTGCCAGCAGGGTTGGTTTCTTCTGAGGGCCATGACAGAAGGATGTGTCCCAGGCTTCTTTCCTTGGCTTGTAGATGGCCACCTTCTCCCTGTGTCTCATCACATCGTCTTCGTTCTATGTGTATCTCTGTGTCCTAATTTTCCCTTTTTGTAAGAACACCAGTCATATTGGATTAGGGGCCCACCCTAATGACCCCATCTTAATTAATTACACCTGCAACAACCCTATTTCCAAATAAGGTCACACTCTGAGCTAGTGGGGGTTAGGACTTCAACATATCTTTTTTGCAGGGAACACAATCCAAAGCACAACAACCCCCAATACCGCTAATTGAAATCTCTACATTAGTAGGGTGGTGATATAATTATTGCCTCCCACATTGGAAATCAAGTTCAATTCCCAACGAATACACTTCTTTTCCCCAGGACTTGAGTCATATTGAAAGGAAAAAGGGGTCCTCACCCAATTTCCCCATTTTTCACGGGCTTAAGGAATGGCTGGCAAATAAATGAACAAGGTCTGTCGTTTTTGAACAGTAGTGACTGGACACCCAAGGTCACTGAAGGCCAGGGTGGGAGAAGCTTATAAGGATGTTGAGCTCTGAGATGAGCAGCTGTGGCCCCAACACAGGACCAGGCCACAGGGCAGATGGGCGGAGGCAGAGTCTGGGGCCTGCAGGCTGGGGAAGGAGAGGCCAGAGCTGGAGGCCGGAAAGCTGTGCTTGGGAATCTGGGAGGTAACTGCAGCTTCCCTCAGCCCAGCACATCTTCGGTCTCGGGGTCATGCATCACTGGGAACTGGAAGGATGCTTTGGACCCTCCCCTGAAACAGGCACGTATGCACACACCCACAGAAGGTACCTCTTCTGGTGGGGCAGACACAGGCACCCAGGCCCCATTTGTGGCTCCAGCTTGAGCCTGACTCCCAGAAATAAGCTCCATGCTGTTCCCGTGGTAATACTTTGTCACCGTAATAGGCTCTGGAGGAAAAAATCAAGATAAAACAATCAATTATTTGTTAGTTTAGGAGAGCCTTGTTTTTCGTGGGGTTTTTTTGTTTTGTTTTTGTTTTTGTTTTTGTTGAAAAAATGCTAGCTGACAATATGGCAACTCCTCAAAAAAAGTAAACATAGAATTACCATATGATCCAGCAATCCCACTTCCAGGTACATACGCAAAAGAATTGAAAGCAGGAATTTAAACAGATACTTACTTACCCAAGTTCTTACAACATTACTCAGTATAGCCAAAGGGTGGAAGCAACCCGACGTCCATTGACAGCTGAATGGATAAACCAAATGTGGTTGAACCATGAAACAGAGTATTATTCAGCCTTTAAAAGTAAGGAAATTCTGGCACAACATGGATGACCCTTGAGGACGTGATGGCCCATGAAATGAGCCAGTCATGAAAGGACAAATACTGTGTGATTCCGCTTGTGTGAAGGACCTTGAGTCGTCACATGCACAGAGACAGAAAGTAGAAGGGTGATTGCCAGGGGCTGGGGGGAATGGGCGGGCAGTTAGTGTTTAATGGGGACAGAGGTTCAGTTTGTTTTATAAACAGTCACCTCGCTGACCTGCTAGAACTTACTTAAGTAAATGTATTCCTTGGCGGTTACTGAAAGAAAAGTACTTTCTTCTAGTGCACTCAGAATTCTTCACTGAGCATGGTCCCGGGTGCGGATGTGGAACCCACAAGCTGACCGACTCCACTGGCAGCCCAGCTCCCCCCCTGGCCATGTCCGCGGACACTGCTCTCTGCCCACCAGCCCCTACCACAGTGCTCAGTGCTGAGTAAAAATACACGCGCGCGTGTGGACAGCAAAACCGTATTTGTCCTTTGGATTAACTCTTTCTAGATTGGGGTGAAATGGAGTTAAAATAGGAAGGAGCTCTGCTATTTCTTTTCCAGTCCATGGAGAAGCTGGAATGTAAACTGAGTTATTCCAGTGGCCACGAAGTTGAGTTCTGGTGTTTATCTAACTGAAAGCCCATTAATTTGAATACAGAGACACATTCATTCCGTCAACAAGCACTTCTGGAGCGCCTAGGCTATGCCGATACCTGGGCTGGGAGCTGGGATTACGAAACACCCCCAGTGAAGACACCCCGCAAACCCATGGCCCAGCGGACGAGACACTGGAGCAAGCAACGCAAACCAGGGCTGTGTGTGCTAAGATCCAAAACAGGGGAAGCCAGGGCACGCCAGGAGGTGACCGCAAGAGCAGCGTCTCCTACGGAGCAGGTAGGGAAGGCTTCCAGTGGGAACTGCTTAAGCAACAAAGCCACAACGGGTAGGTGGGCAGGGACCGCAAGGCAGGGACAGGCACTTACAGGCACAAGGGAGCAACAGTGAGTCAGAGGCAGGGATGGCAAAATTTTTCTGTAAAGGGCCAGAGGGTAAATATTTTCAGCTCTGGGGCCTCAACCCTGCCGTTGTGACGCTAGAGCAGCCACAGACAACACATAAATGAATGGACATGGCTGTGTGCAAACACAACTGGAATTAGAATTTCATATCGTTGTCACGTGTCACGAGATATTATTCTTCCTTTGACTTTTTGTCAACCATTTAAAAATGTAAAAACCGGAGGGAGGGACGTCTCGGTAATGGGCCACAATAATCAACCACATTGTATATCGACAAAATAAAATTAAATTAAATTAAAAATAAAAATAAAATTAAATAAAAATGTAAAAAACACCCTTAGCTCGCAGGTTTCTGCAAAAACAAGCGGTGGATTGGATTTGGCCGAGCCTCGGGCTGAGATGCCGCAAGTAGTGTGGGAGGCTAGTGTGCGGGGATCCTGCCCACGAGGCTGGAGAAAGTGCCTTCGTGTTTGTTCTTTATTAGTTTTCTGTAATTTATTGTATTTCCTTTAAGTTTAGACAGGTAAAATATTTATACGGTCCAAACATCAAAAACACAAAAGAAAGTCTGCACCAAAACATTTCCTCCCATCCCACCCTGCATCCACCCAGTTACCAACTCCTCTCCCCATAGGCAGCTGCTGCTATCAGCTTCCTGTGGAGCCTTCCAGACTTCTTATGCAAATACACTCATCTGTTCCTTTAAACAAAAACAAAGGGCAGCATAAGATGGCACCTGCTTCTTTCATATATCAACACAATGGGGAACTCTTTCCATACCAATGGAAAAGGTCTTCCATTCTTTTTCACACTCCGTAGTAATCCACTATGTGCATATACCAGAATTATTTACCAGATCTCCCACTGATGAACCCTTAGAACTGTTCCAATCTCATGCTATTACAAACTATGCTACAGTAAAGATCCCATATGTACTTCTTTCACCCGTGAGCAGGTTTATCTGTAGGATAAATATTCCTACTAGTGCAATGGTTTGATCAAAAATTCTGTGCATTTGAACTTTCAACGGATATTGTCAAACTGCCTTCCATAGGACTTGTGACAATTTCAACTCCTGCCAACAACAAATGGAAGTGTCTAGGTCCCCTCAGCCTCACCAATACTGTGTAATCTGACGTTTAGAATTCTCTACATTGGACCGGTAAAAAATATCTCAGTATAGTCTCAATTCCCAAGTCTAAAGATGTGCATCCTTTCATGTGCTCAAGAGCCTCTTTTATTTCCTTCCCTGTTAATGGTCTGTTCGTATCCTTTATCCATTGTTGCCTCTACGCACGTGGTTCGTCTTTTTCCCTGTAGGAGTTCATTGCATATTGAGATGAATTGGAAATATTTTTTCCTAGTTTGTCATTTGTCCTTTGGCTTCCAAGGTTTGCTTTGGTTTGGTACCTTTCTCATTAAGGAGCATGGACTTGATCCTAAAGGCTGTGAAGGGGGCACAGAGGCGTTTTCGGAAAGGGAGTAACAAGGTCACGGGTCCATCTTAAAAAGCTCACTCTGGCTAGAGGGTGGTGGATCGGCTGGAAAGGGACCCAGATGGACCCAGAGAGTCCAGCTGGTGGCCAAGACAAGGGTGGACATGGAAATGTCCAGCAAGCGTTTGGGAGTGGAGCTGTATGATGCAGGGGTGCACGCAAGGAATTTGCCAGGCTTTGTGCTGGCCTGGCTGGATCACGATATGGATGCCAATCATGAAGATAAGAAATGTCGAAGGAAGAGCGAATTTCTTTCTTTGTTTCATTGGGGTGTGAGGGAGATAATGAGTCTACATCCTACAGGAACCCCTCCCTTAAGCCCCACATGCAGCTGACTGCCACACCCCCATGCTCCAGAGCAATGGCCTGTGTAGTGTCTGTTTCCCTCAAGAGCCTTTCCCAAGGGCAGGGACAATGCTTAGCCATGTGTGTATCCCTAGACCCCAGCACAGTGCCAAGCACCAAAAGAATACTAAAAAAGAAAAATATTTACCTGGAGGAAGAAAGCCACCCAGAAAAGGATGACTCTAAGTCATTAACAACAGCCCAGAGGGCAGGACAAGAGCTCTGCAGTTGGCACCGTAGGCTGGGCCTGGAGAATGCATGCATGCATGCATGAATGAGGCACCAGGAAGAGACAAGCCCTTCCTGCATGCCAGCCCCTGATGGCTGGCGTCTCTCAGCCTTTCTTCCTCGGCCCTACTCTTCTCAACACACTCCCCCAGCCCCAGATGCCACTCACTAGTGCTATGTCCAATCTTCAAAGTCAGTGGTCTCCAAAACAGGGTGGTGAGCCATGAGCAGGTGGGGGATGGGAGAAGTAGGAGGTACATCACTTTGTAAGTGTCTGGTTTGTGAATGTTTACTAGTGTAGTAATACTGTGTTGCAGCAGTATTCTACATGTGATTTAGAAATAGGTAAGCATATACATATTTGGGAGGGGGGTATCAGCTGGGTCCGCCAGGGATGCCAAGGGAGCCTTAGGAGTGCACAGTCTCTGCCAGCCCAAACGGGCAGATGGGAACAAAGACTGCCTCCTGGAGGAGCCCGGCACAGCAGGAATGCTCAGGCCGTTGCACCACAGTGTGGCATACAGGAAGGCAGACGTTGGAAATTCAGCCAGACAGGAGGTTTGACCAGGCTGAGGAGGATGTTTTGTGGCAGACAGAGTCACTGGTATTTGATGAGATAGGCATGGAGGAGACAGGTTGTGGAGGAAGAAAGGGCAACCGTCATGCAAGTGCAAGAGAGACTTGTTAATGACCAGGCCTGTGGTGAGATTGGGTGAAGGTGGGAGAGTGGGGAGAAAGGACGGGATCTAAGAAACAGTCATTAACATGCGATGACCTGTCCCTTACCTTGCCACCATACAAAACAAGTTAAAAACCTCTAAGGTCTGCCTTCAAGCATCAGTAGATCCAACACCTATTTACTAAGCGAGCACAGTGTGGCTAGCAGAGTTTGGTGACACAGAGTGACGTGGCCTCTGCCCTCATGTGGCTTGCAACAGAGCGGGTGCCTTTGGTTAACACATCTGCCTGTGTTCATTTCCCTGAGCTGCCATAATAAAGTACCATAAACCAGGAGACTCAAAACAACAGAAATGTATTCTCTCCCAGTTCTGGATCCAGAGTCTGAAAACAAGGTGTCAGCGGGGCTGTGCTCCCTCCAAAGGCTCTAGGGGAGGATGCTTCCTTGTCTCTTCCAGTTTCTGGTGGCCCCGAGTCTTCCTGGGCTTGTGGCTGCATCACTCCAATCTCTGCCTACTTCTTCATCTGGCCTTCTCCCCTGTCTCTGTGTCTGTGTTTCTCCTCTGTAAAGGACACTTGTCATTGGATTTAAGCCCCACCAGGGTAATCTAGGAGGATGTCATCTCAAGATCCTCAGCTCTATTACATCTGCAAAGACCCTTTTCCAAATAAGGTCTTATTGACAGGGTTGGAAGGTTAGGACTAGGACAGATCTTTTTGGAAGCCAGCAAACAGCCATGATGCTGGCCCTGCCTCAGTTTGCCCGCACAAGTTGGGCAGGAGCCTTCCGGATGGCTACGCTTCTCAGAGGTTGCCCTGTGGTGTGGCGTCTGGACTGAGCTGCCTCCGAAGGATTTGCCACACTCACTGCATAAGTAGTGTGTTAGTCCGTTTCTGTTGCTTATAACAGATTACCTGTGACTAGATAATTTATAAAGAACAGAGGTTTATTTGGCTTGTGATTCTGGGACAGCTGCGTCTCATGTGGGCCTCAGGCTGCTTCTACTCATGGTAGAAAGCGGCAGGCTGCCAGCGGGTACACGCAGATGACATGGCAAGAGGATGCAGGAGAGCGAGAGGATGCAGGAGAGTGAGAGGGAGGTGCCAGGGTCTTTTAAACAACCAGCTTTTGTGGGAACTAATAGAGCGAGAACTCACTCATGACCCAGCACAGGGAGAGCATTAATGTATTCATGAGGGATCCACCCACCATGATACCAACACTGTCACATTAGGGATAAGATTTCCATATGAGCTTTGTGGTCAGTAACATATCCAAACTCTGTCAAGCAGGATCTCCCTTCATGGTGAATAATCTGATGGGGATGAAGAGTTGACTGCCAGTGAAGGTGTTCCCACACTCAGTGCTCTTCTGGGGCATCTCCCCAGTCTGAATTCTCTGATGTCCATGAGTTCTGAGCTCATCTGGAAAGTTTTCCCACATTCATTACATTTGCAAGTCTCTCTCCAGTATGAATTCTCTGAGGCACATTAAGATTGGAACTACTCTGAAGCCTTCCCCTAATCCTGCATTCACCAGCTTCTCTCCACTCTGAATCTTGACATAGCATTTCTTCTGACGTCCCTCAGATGGCTTTCCCACATCCATTACATTCACAGGAGTTATCGTGGGTGAGAAGTCTCTGATGTTTGACATGCCCTGAAATCTGACTAAGGGCTCCCCACATTCATCCATCACAATCACCACTCTCTCCACTGTGATATCTCTGACGAAGACTTTGATACCTAACAAGTGCTGCACTTGACTTCAAGGTTTTTCCACCTCCTTTCTCCCTCGACTGAGATTTCTCTGGTTCCCCATGAGTTGGGAGCTCCTGCTGATGGACTGCCCACACTGGTGACAGACAGTGTTTCGGTGCTGGGAGTCTCCTGACATCAAATCAGGGAGGGACACCGCACTAAGCCTTTCTGTGTTCGTTATGTTGGAAATAAATTAAAATGTAGGGGGGACATAGAATATAAGTAGTAGAATTGTAGGAAAATATAACCTTAATGTACACAGTCTTGTAACAATGCATAATAAGCAAAGCAGTTTTTTTAGGGGCCAGAACAAGGGTCAGGCCCGAGCACACTAAACAATGCATAAGCAATGCAGCTTATCAGGGGCCCTGACAAAGGCCAGGCCCAAGGGCACTAAACATTAATAGCCCCCCACCGGTTCCAGGAAATAGCTGGTTCAAAGCAAGGCCCCGGGGAAGGTAAACAATTGAGAAATGCGCTAAAGGGGTGCCAGCCTGCTAAAACCCACCTGTAAACCCAAAAGGCGCCAGCTGAAGCCCACCTGTAAATCTAAAAGCGCCACAGATAACCAACAGTTGATCCTATCACAATATCCGTTCAAAAAACTGTATAAAAGCTGCTTGCATTGTGAATTCGAGGCCGCTCCTGTCCTGAAAACGGGGCGACCTCCAGCATGCCGGAAATAAAACCTCTTGCTTGTGCATCGATCTCTGTGCCTCCTGGTCTTTGCGAGATGAGCCTTCCCATCAAGTTAAGATTCGTGCTTTTAGGCCGGTCTTACAGTTACATTTGTAGGATTGTTCCCCACTATGGCGACTAAGGTGGACAGTCCCCTCCAAAGTTTTCCCACATGTGTTGCATCCCGGGGGGTTTTCTGCACTAGGAACACCCCACCGTTGGACAGACACCAGTCTGTGTCTGAAGTTCTGATCATAAGAGAATTACCGACCAGGGCTTTCTCTTTTCTCTGTCACATAGACAACAGAGCTTGAGTGAAGTCCTCAGCACTTCTGACATCTGATACACTATCTCCATGTAGGTAACTTCCCCAGTTGCAGTTGTCACAGCCCTGAGGCCTCTCTCCTGTGACAGGGGCAGTTTCTGCCTCCTTCATCTGCTAATGGCCTGAGCATTCGGAGACTTCTCCACGCTTCTTTACAGGTTCCTACTCTACAACAGACAACTGGCCTTTATTCTCTGCATCACTATGGGGAATGTAAAGAGGAAAATATAAATATCTTTCATTCCCTTCATGACGGGAGAGAAAATTATACATCTGAACCCATCAGAAGAGGACCAACCAAGTGAAAACCTATGCTATGAAATCTATAACTTTGACGGCTCTCAAAATGATTTCCTAAAGCAGAGAGAAAATGAGATGGGCCATAGCAAAGTAAAGTATTTGAGGGAGCACTGGTTAAGAGTTGGTAGAAAACACAAGATGGGTACAAGGACATTTAGTTATTTGCTTGTTCACAGCACTGTGTTTTGACAAAACATATCTGTACATTTGAAAGGATCTTTAGAGACATTCACAAAATTCAGATCACTAGTTTGAATGAACCAAGGTAATGACAGCATCACAGACATTTAATATGAAGAGGGCACGTTCAGAGAGGCCAGCTAGCTAAGCCTGCTGTGGTAGAACCACCTGGGACATGGTAAAACCATGCTGGAAGAAACGTCAAAGCTGAAATGAAGAAAAACCAAAGGGGGGGAGAGAAAGAGAGAGCGAGAGAGACAGAGAGACAGAGACAGAGACAGAGAATGAACTAATGCAAATGTTAAGCTTAGAAGAAAATGCAAAGAGTCTGTCTCTCTTGCTCATCCTTCAACAAAAATATTCTGAGCACCGATACAAAGCACCATGACAGCATTTGGGATACAAAGCCTGGGCCTGCCCTCGGTGAGCTCACCATCTGAAAGAGGGACAAGTGAGCACAGAAGTCTGGGAGAGCAGAGGAGAGACCCTCGCCCAGATTAGAAGGGCCTGGTCTATGGCTGGTGGCTCTAGAATCAGAGGGAGAGCCATAGAATGCAGCAAGTATCTCCCTGCCTCATCTGCAGGACCCAGCCCTTGAGCAGGGTGTGCACAGGTCATTACCACCTGTGGTGGGCACAATAGTGGCCCTCAAAGATGCCCACATCCTAATACCCAGAAGCTTCAAATACGTTAACTTCCATGACAAAAAGGACCTGGCAGATGTGACATGGGCGGGGAGATTATTATTCTGGATTATCCAGGTCCTTAAAAGTAACCACAAGGGTCCTTAAATGGGGAAGAGGGAGTCAGGAGAGTTGGTGTCAAAGAGATGCAGTGAGAGAAAGACTTAAACAGGCATTGCTGGCTTTTAAGATGGAAAGAGCCAGGAGCCACGTCTAGAAGCTGGAAAAGGCAAGGACAAGGATTCTTCCCTGAGAACTCATTTGCGACTTCTGACCTCCAGAACTCAAAGATGGTAGATTTGTGTTGTTTTAAGCCAATAGATTTGTGATCACTTGTTACAGCAACAATAGAAAACTAATATATCACCTGATGCCAGCCTAACCCTCCAGCCTCCCGTCTACCCTGGGTGCTTGCCAGGAGTGCTACTGGGGGGTTGCTAAAGTCCATGCACCCCCTGGCTCCTACAGGGGCGGCTCCCACTCCTTAGAATGCCTGGAAAGTGCTCACTCATTTTTCAGGATGTCTGTGCACTGCAGGGCGATTGCCTGCTTGTCTTTCCAACCAGATTGTGAGCACCAAGAAGCCAGACATGGCGCCTCGTGTCTTGTGTGTGTGCACAAAACCCTGCAGACACGTTATGGAAATTAGACAATATTGTGCAGATGTACATCAGCACCGTGTTGGGGTGGGTTTTTTTTTCTTTTTTCATTGTGGTAAAATAGACATAACATAAAATGTGCCATTTTATCCACTGAATGCATTTGCAGCGTTGTGCTACCACCATCTCTATTCAGTTCTGAAAAGAATTTCAGCCCCCCCCCCAAAATCTGCATGCCTATTAGCAGTCGCTCCGCATCTCCCCTTCCTCCAGCCCCTGGCAACCACTCATCGACTTGCTGTCTCTATGGATTTGCTTGCTCTGGACACTTCCTGTGAATGGAGTCGTACAATACGTGGCCTTCTGTGACGCGCTTTTTTCACTGAGCATAATGTCTTCAATGTTCATCCAGGTTGTGTGTGCGTCACTACTTTATTCCTTTTAATGGCCAATTACTAGTCCATTGTGTGGCCATGCCACATTTCATGTCTGTGGACACTTCCACCTCTCGGCTATTGTGAATAATGCTGCCATGAACACGGGTGTACAAATACCTGTTAGAGTCCCTGCTGTCAATATTTTGGGGGTGTATTCCCAGAAGTAAAGTTGCTGGATCATATGGTAACTCTATTTTTAAAACACATTCGTCACTCCAAGAGAAAGAAACCCATACCCGTTAGCAGTCCCTCCCGCTCCTGCTTGCCCCTGTCCCCATGCTCTGGCAGTCACTCATCTGCTCCTGCCTGTATGGATTTGCTTATCCGGACATTTCATATAAATGGCATCATATAATACGTGAGCTTTCGTGATTGACTTCCTTGTTTTCAATTGTGGTAAAATACACGTAACATAAAATTTACCATTTTAACCATTTTATGTGCACAGTTCAGTGTCATTAAGAGCATTCACATTGTTGTGCATCCGTCACCAGACATCTTCATCTTCCTGAACTGAAACTCTGTCCCCATTAAACACAAACGCCCCTTTTCCCCTCCCCCAGCCCCTGGCAACCGCCATTCCACTTTCTGTCTCTATGAATTTGACTGGTTAGGCTCCTCACGTAAGTGGAATCACACAGCATTTGTCCTTCTCTGACTGGCTTATTTAAGTCAGCACAACATTTTCAAAGTTCATTCACGCTGTAGCGATGCATTAGAATTTTCCTTCCTTCCAAGGCTGAATATCATCCACTGTGTGTACATCCCACCATCTGTGTATCCATTCGTCCATCGATGAGCAGCCTCGTGTTCCCCTTACAGCCTTGGTGCCTCATGGAGAGGCTTCATACCAGCTTGTCACATGGGTGACGTGCTGTCCATCCTGTATCCGTGCAGTGGTCCTTACACAGCATTCGTGTATTGCTGCGCTCGTCCTTGTGAGATCTCCCCTACTGGCTTCGGCTGGAAGTTCTCGTCTTTAAAGTAAAGTGAAGCTGGATGTTAACTAGCCCTCCTACCACTGTGACAACTGCACATGTCAGGAGCTTGGGCGTCTTCTTCAAACTTCACACTTGAGGAGAAGACCTGGTTGTGCAGGAAAGGCTGGTGCAGAGACTGCTGCTCATAACAGAACCTCCAGACTGCAGCTGTGTTCCGCTCTTCTTCTGCACTCATGTGAATGTCCTTCCGTTATCCCCGACTGTGACCTTGGCTCTGGCTGTCAGAGACTGAAAGACGTTTCATCTGAAGCCTTCCTACACTGGTTCTCAAGCCGATTAGTAAGCACGAGACCAGTATAAACCTGGAACCGTGTGCAGATTGTTGACAGTTCAAAACACATTCCAAAAATAAACATACGAACAATATAGTCCATAGCTGTTAGCCGTGAGTAAGAGTGTCAACGTTTACTGTTCCCTAATATCTTAGACATTTTCATGTACTGCTTTCCTTTAAGCCCCTGCCCTCCTGTCGCTTACCTACATGGTAAGTATCACTGTCCCTGTTTTACAAATTTAGGAAAGACATATACAGAGGCTAAGTAAGTGGCCCAAGGAACCAGTTACTGAGAGATTCAGCCAGATTGCATTTCACCTCCCATTGTCCCAGGGTTTCTCAAAGTGCGGTCCATGTTTAAAACTGTTTCTAAAGACTCTGTATCTCTGGATGTAGGGCCAAGATATGTGCATTTTAACCAAGCACCCTTGGGTGATTTCAATGTACCACACTTGTTTCCTCAAGTGCAACCTGGAGACCATCTGCATCAGAAACAGGTGCAGTCTTCCACCTGATGCTAAATGCATCAAAGTCACCTGGGAGCTTTAAAAATTACAGACACCTAGGCACAAAACCCTGAGATTCCATTGCAATGGTCCTGGGATGTGGTCCAAGCACCAGCAGAAGTTTAAAGCCTCACCCTCACGTTCCTGTGCATCCAGGGCTGAGAATCACTGCATCAAAGCCTGTGTTTCTACTGCTTGAATGTGTACACAAGTCAACTAAGGATCTTGGTAAAATGCTGGTGCTGGTACTGATGCAGTTGGTCTGGGGCGAGGCCCAAGAGTTGGAATTTTTAGCAAGCTCCAGATGATGCCAAGGCTGCTAGTCTTATATACAAAACTCACAAGAATCAACAACAAACCCGCTGAGACCTGACAAGGAAAATAGGCAAAAAATATAAAAGCACAATTCACAGAAGAGTGACTTTCCAATTAACATGTCAAGCAGTATTCAGATTCACCAGTAACCAAAGGCAAATTCATATTAAAATATGTCATTTTTCACCTATCAGCTTAGCAAAGATCGTACACAGGCAATATGGCATACCGGACAGGGCACATTCAGAAGGTAATCTGCTTACTCGGATACTGCCATCCGAGCTTAATTAGGTACAAGTTTTCTAGAAAGCAATCTGACAGTATTTAATGAGAGCTTCAAAATGCATTAATTCCTTGAACTAGTAAGGCAACATTTAGTAGTTATCCGAAAATAATAAATCAGAGGTTTGCACATAAGGATGCCCCTGCAGCATCATTGATAACAGTGAAGATGGGGGAAAGCCAAAATAATTAACAAGGGGCTGCCTTTCAGTCAGCCGGAGGGCTACACCAAAGTGCGAATAATTACTATTTGGATATGAAAAAGGATTTTTAGGGCCGACACCGTGGCTCACTTGGGAGAGTGTGGCGCTGGGAGGGCAGTGGTGCTCCCGCCATGGGTTCGGATCCTATATAGGGATGGCTGGTGCGCTCACTGGCTGAGTGCGGTGCGGACGACACCAAGCCAAAGGTTGCGATCCCCTTACTGGTCACAAAAAAAAAAAAAAGGGATTTTTAAGAAATTTTGATTGTCATGACAAAATGGTTTGGTGAAAGAAACGACCAAATCTACAATATGATTTGAAATACGTTTAAAGATGCACACACACATACACACACACACCTCCCCAGATGAAGACTGAAAAGCAAGAATATGCTAATAACATTCCAATTAGGTTTCTAGGTTATAGAGGACACTTGGTTTTCCAGAATGAGCACAGATGGCTTCTATAATCAGCAAACAATAGAGCTGTATTCTGTTCTGGTAAATACTTTTTACTTGTTTTACATATGTTTGGTGGTTGCCCAAGGGGGTCACACTCCAGATAACCATGGCTGACTTTATGTATATTACTTTGAGGGGTGGGGAAATGTGCCCAAAGGTCACAGCCAGGAAGTGGGAGTGCTGGCCCTGTCCCCCAAGTCCATCTGTGCCCTTGGCCGTGCTCGCTTGCTCGCTTGCCCTCTCGGTCTCTGTCTCCCTGTCTGTGTTGGCTGCACCACGCTCAGCAGCTGTAAATCCACTTGATGGTGGAGAATTCACATAAGCAGGATGGGGAAAATCCAGAGGGAACACTCCAGCCTGCTCAGACTTTGTCCCAACCACCGTGAAAGGTGAGAGAGACCTCCTCGAGTCCATTTTCAAAGTGTCAGGGAAGTTGCACTTCAACAACAGGACACAGAAGAAAGGAGCACAAGGAGAGGAAACGAGAAGAGAGGGTAGGCCCAGCCTAATCCCAAATCACCCCAACTGTCACCCCCAGGGAAGAGAAGTGGGGTGCAGAGCACAGGAGGTGATTGAGGGGGGTTCCCCACCCAAGCTCAGCCGATCCCATTTCCACATCCCTGCTTCCCCCTTCTCCCCGCCCTGGCCAGGTGCCTCTCCCCATGTCTTGGTCTCCAAGGCTCGGGGATCCACTGGATTTCTCCTTGCTCAATATCACTTGAGGTTGGAAGCTATCAATCCTATTCCGGCAGAATGAAGGGACACACAGCAGTTCTGTCGAGAGAGAGATGGCCCTCATGACATCTGCAGGAGGCAGGTGGCAACATGGGATGAGAAAAATAGAATAGCGGAGGAAGTGACATTCAGACGACCGTAGGAAACAGAGGCTCCAGTTGCATGGTTCCAGACATCCCATGAACATTCCCAGGACAATTCAACACCAAAGTGCTAAAAACCGACTCGCCTCCCCTGTGGTCTCTCCCATGGTCCCTGCCTCAGTACACAGCACCTTCCAACCCAAGTACCATGCTAGAAACAACAGAGTCACCTGTTAACTTTGTCCCTTGCACCGCCAGCCACACCCTGTCATTCTCACTGTCACTAGCCCCAGGATGCTGCTCCATCCCTTGAATTTCCTGCCCTCCAGCCCACACTCCCCTCACTTACCCAGCTCAAGTATGCCTGCTGCTTCCTGCCTGATCCGCAGACGGAAAATTACAGTATATCCGAACTTATATCTTGCATTTCCATTTAATATGCCTTGAACAGTCTTCCAAGCTAAAAGAAACATGTTTAAAATGTCATGTTAATGGTGTCATAATATTTCATTGACTGTATATACCAAAGTTTGTTTAACCATTCTATTGCTGGATATTTAGGTTGCTTTTGACATTTTACAGTTAAAACAGTACAGTAATGAAAGAAGACACACTGCAGAAGAGTTCTCTACGTTAAAGGGACAAGAACTAAAGGAACATGTGGTATAAAGTAGTGGACAAGTATGTAGTCACAGGATCCAGTAAGAATTAAAGGAAAATGCTGGTGGCCGCATGGCATCTCCTGATCTCTGCAGACTAGGGGCACACCAGGGGGCCAGTGCTACTAGACCACTGTCCTTGCTGTGTCTTATGGGTAAGGGCTGCAGGGCTGGAGCCTTTGTGTGGTTACTTACCCCTGGCACCCAGGACAGGGACCTGCCACGGTTCCCATAAAGGAGGCCAGAGTCTCCCTCCTCACCCCCACTTGAAGAGGAGGCACTCCCACATCCTAGGGCAAGAAGAATGATAAAGTCTGCAACATCCTGCCGTTGTTAGGAGGTGGACACTCATGAAAAGTTTCAAGGTGGTGGAAACAAGTAGCACAGAAGTAACTGAAGAGAGGGACTAGCCTTAGGTCCCCCGCAGACAGGAAAGGCAGGACATCAGGCCGGGGACTCAGACTCTCCGGGCTAAATTTATGGATCTTCCTGATGTTTTTCAAGATGTTTTTAAAACAGTTAGAACAAGATCTTCCTGATGTTTTAATTCCAGGATTCAATGAGAAGGAAAGATGCAGCATTTGTCCCACCAATGTCCAAATGGGGGTTTTCCATGACTTTCCGGGTAGATCGCCCCCAGGGTTGGCCCTCCCAAGTGGGGTGGGGAAATACTTCCTCAGTCTTAGGGGAGAAAGTTTTGAGCTCGGTGATTCTGATCTTGTTGTGATTGCAGACCCTTCTGGAAATCTGGTGTGTTGTGGATGGTTGCTTTTGCACTACAAAGGCAGAGTTGAGTGGTTGTGACAGGAAATCTAAGCTATCTTCCCTTTAAGGAAAAGGGTGCCAACCCCTGGTTTAGATGACTGCATTTTTCACGTCTTATAAAACAGTCAGGTGTATGCTGCTCAGTTATTTGAAGCCACCCACACACCTGTGCACTCTGAAGATAGGTGCTAGCTGGCAGGCCTAAGGTGTGCCTTGCTCATGGGGGGGTGGGGAGGGAGAGAGAGACAGACAGAGAGACACAGAGACAGAGAGAGAAAGACAGAGAGTCAGTCTTTTGTGGTTCCTTCCTGTGTTCTTTGGGGAATGTCAGGCAGGCTTTTATAGACTTGAATAAGCCGTAGGGTTTTTGATGTTGCCTATAAGTGAGATCCTCTGGTACTTTCCCATGGAGCCAGATATCTAGGGCAGTGGTGTCTGTCAGCCCCTTCGCAGATGGGCTACCAAACATGGATCGGAGTTATAAAGTTCACTTTTATTGTGGATGAGGGCGTGAACTGGTTCAGCAATATCTGTCTGACAGAACATAGGGGCACCACAGGTTAGAAGGGGCACAACTCACTCAAAGTGAGACACGCGAGACAGAGTGGAACGTGACGCCAACACCAGAGCAGAAAACGCACCCCCAGCACGTGGGCAGACTCTGCCTTGCCTCTGCCGGCCAGGGCAGAATGGGCTGTCATTGTAAGAGGAGGTGGGGAAGGAGCATGACGGAAGACACAACTTAGTCCATTCAAGGTTACCATCAAGAACTCTAGTATGCAAGAGTGCTATGCACCCCAAAAAGTTACAGGCAGCTGATTTAGAAGATGATCTGATGTGTAGCCTGGCAGGGGGACAGCATATGTATGAGTTTTCTGGGGCCGCCATCACAAAGGACCACAGATCGAGTGGCTTAATCAACAGAAATTGATTCTGTCCTGGCTCTGGAGGCTGGAAGTCTGAAATCAAGGTGTCTGCTGAGCTGTGTTCCCCCTGAAGGCTCTTGGGGAGGATCCTTCCTGTGTCTTCCAGCTTCTGGTGGCCCCGCGTGCTCTTTGGCTTGTGGCCACATGGTCCCCATCTCTGATTCCATCTTCACGTGGCTTCTCTTCTGCGTCTTCACATCATGTTCCCTTTGTGCACGTCTGCACACTTGCCATCATATCAGGACACAGTCCCACTGGATCGGGGCCCACCCCAGTGGCCTCACTTTAACTTGACCACTTCTGTAAAGACCCAGTTTTCAAATAAGGTTCCATCCTCAGGTACTGGGGGTTAGGAATTTAACATGTCTTTTTGGGAAGTCACAATCCAACCCATGACAGCATGTAAAGACGTGAGAAAGCAGAGTGAATGGAGACACTGGGAGACGTCATTCCCACCATTTGGTCCCAAAAGGTGGAAGAGACGCTGAAGCTGGCTGCCCACGCTTTTAGGAAGACGAACTTCACACGTAGGGAAGGTCAGAGGAATGAACCAGAGCTTGTTATTGGGAGGCAAGAAAAGAAGTTTGGGGCCCCTCAGTCTACAAAGACTAAGAGGACACACAGGCTATGACTAAGGGTAAGTAGGGAGAATACAGATTTGTTCAACGAATTCCAGAATCCCGGGATGAAGAGACCCTTTAAGAACACCAAGTGATGGACTCGTATGGCAAATTATGAGAAATTAGAGACTTCCTCTCTCAGCCACTACTAAAATATCATCTTAGTACCCTTCTGGAATCTGCTCTAGAGAAAGAATCCAAAAATAAAACCCTGTTATAGAAGCTAGGACAGATTAAGACAGAGTTCCAGGAGACCAAAAAGAATCACTTCTAAATATGACAATTTTCTGCAGCCAGAGAGATCATGAAGGATCTGATTAAGAGATCTTGTCCTCTAACAAAACATGGAAGATGTGTTATTTGGCCACCACGTGTGACCTCAGGTAAGGGACAACTTTCTCTGGGTCTCATCTTCCTTGTCAATAAAGTGAGGGACACTGGGGAGATGCCCAAGGACCCCTCCAACCCAAAGGTACTCGGAGAGTCTGTGATTCTCCCCAGAAAGTGGCCCCGTTGGCAACGTAAATAGAAATGGGCAAAGCTGGGGTTTGAATCCAGGTTCATCTGCTCCAAAGCCCTGCCCCATGGGTTCAAGAATTGGAGCCAGCTTACGAATGACAGAGCCAAAGACTGCTGCCCCTTGGACAGGAGGATCGTGTAGGTTGGGCCCACTTCGTGTACAGTCTGCGTCAGTCAGCTCCTGCCTCAGGATCTCTGCCTCTGCCGTCCCTCTTGGCTACACCACTCTCCTCACAGTATCCGCACGGCTGCCCACCACCTTTAGCGCTCGGCTCCAAGGCCACATTCTCAGGGGCATTCGCAGACCTTCCCAGCCCATGCTCTGCTCTCCTGTCGCTTCATAGCACTCCTCACCTGACGCGCTCGATTTACTGCTATTTGTTAATTTTTTATTGTCTGTCTCCCCAGGCTAGAATGTCAGCTCCAGAGGCACTGCTAGAGTTCACTGCTAGATCTCTGGGGCCTAGGCCAGTGCCAGGCATATAGAAGGAGCTCTATCAATTTTGGAGGATGAATGTGGCCCATGGCGCTGAGTAACCGCTGTGCTGCCCTCAGAATGCACTGCCAGGAGGACGGTGGTGATGAAAATCCACGCAAACACCGCAAACAGAATGAGAGAGGTCCTGGGCCGGCCCGGTGGCACACTGGATAGTGCGCTGCTTGGGAAGCGCGGTGGCACTCCCACCCGAGGGTTCGGATCCCACATACAGACCGGTTCCCACTCACTGGCTGAGCGAGGCGCGGGGGCAACACCGAGGGTTGCGATCCCGTTGCCGGTCCCGGTCCGGT
>NW_007727553.1:387419-395705 GCF_000696425.1 Galeopterus variegatus
CGGAAAAAAAAAAAAAAAAAAAAAAAAAAAAAGAATGAGAGAGGTCCGGGTACCGGCCTCCAAGCTGCTTTTCAAGCAGTCGTCTGCACAGATTAGTGCCTCCTGCACTGTTTGGAAGCTGCTCAGTTAAAACTGAGGGACCTATGAACCATGTGAACCATGAAGTACTTCACTCTCCTGAGAAAGACACATGTGAGGGCTGAGGAGCCAATGCACGCACACAGGTGACCACCATGTCCTTGCGAGCCCTCCTTATGCCATCACTCAATTTGGTCATTTGGAAAAGAAATTAATTAATTCAAATATACACGTGAGAAAAACCCATGGGCTCCCAGCCACTGGCTCTCTGCAGCCCATAAACCCACTCAAGACTTCCCATGCTTTAGAAACAAACAAATGGACAAACACTACACAGTCCTCCTTCCTCCACCCTGTCTCCACCTCACAGCTGCCGCACCTCTCTTCCCCTTGAGAGCCAAACCTCTTACAACAGAGTCACAACTGGCCTATGCCCTTCCCCACCGCCCGCCTCTCTCCCAGGCTGCTGCTGGGCCTCGCTCCCCCACTGCCTGGAACTGCTGTCACTCTGAGATTTCAACCACCGCTCATGTGCCAGTGATTCTCAAATCTTCACCTCAGCCTCAGACTCTCTCCTGACCTCTAGTCCTACGTTTCCAGCTGCCTAGAAGGCATTTCCTTTGGGATGTCGCTGGAAAGAGAACATGCTTCACACCAACCTCATTACCCCCAAGCTCGCCAGGTTGCCTGAATTCCTTGACGGCAGGGGATGGTAATCTCATCTCCAAAGCTCTCCTGGCTAGAGTCACTAAAGTCTCACTCTTTGGCTCACTAGCTTGGTGACTCTGGCCCTCAGTTTCCTCATCCTTAAAACAGGGGTAATAGCTCAGAACCTGAAGCGTGGTTGTAAGGGCTGTAAGAAATCAGTGCATGTGCCTGGTACACCCTCGGCTGTGGAGAGATGGTAGCTGTTATTGTCCTTGACTCCGTCTTCTCCCCCGAACCCCCCTTCCACTCCTGACCAAGTGCTGGCAATCCCACCTCCTAAATTGTTCTAGAACACACCCATCCGCCTCCAGGTCCACTATCTTAGAACAGACACCAACACGTGGGTGTCCACTCTCGCTATAGCCCTGACAGCTTTTGCAGAATCGACCCTCTCCCTCTCCTGCACCACCCAAGCAGGAAATTGACCTTGGTAAAAAGCGAATCTTTTTTGAAAGCCTTCCAAACATCCCCACTGCCTACGGGACACAAATCTAAAGTCTTGAACGTGAGCTTCTTTGTGATCTAGCCCAGAGCTCCTCCGCAGCTCTCCCTGGGAGCCCTGCTACTCCCCAGTGCCACCATGTTCCGTCACTCCTCCAGACTTCCAAGTGAGCTGTCCCTTGTCTTATCTGTTCACTTGGCAAAGCTCTGCTGAGCACCTGCTATGTGATGGGCACTGTGCCAGGGGCCCTCCTGGAGAGCTTACCACCTGGTAGGCAGTGCTCCTGAGACAAAAGACAGGGTAACCGGAACATCCTTGACATTTCTCTATAGTCATACCCTTGCAAAGTCATCCTCAAAGGTCCTCAAGTTATCCATTTCTTTCCCTTTACTTCACATCAGCCTTCCCCACTAAACACTGGGCTCTTCAGGGGCAGCCACCATGACTTTCCCTCAGTGGGGACTTTAGGACCTGGAGGGCATTCTGTGGATAGCTAAAGAGAAGTTGGCTCTTGGCTTTACATGCACAGATGAGCACAGATCTGCCCAGGGGCTTTCCGGGCTGTCCACAGCAGGCCAGATCCCTTCATGCACCCATTGTCACCCTGAGAACCTCTCTCCCTCGCAGTCACAGCTGTAAATCGCATTCTGGGGTGTCCGATATCTTGCACCCCATCAGCCTGCAGGCTGCAAGAGGCAAAGAACTGTGCGGTTCTGTGCTCACTGTATGTCCTTGGGGCCTGGCGCTGCCTGGCACACAGCAGGAGCTCAACAGGAAATACTGGCTGACAATTGACAGTGGGCAGGCGACGTCACCCATTCGTTTTCCAGCTTCCGCTGTGCTGAGCAGCAGAACAAGCACTCGGTAAGCACATACGCATGGACATGAACTTATTAAGTCACATATGTCCTCAAATGACTCCTGTGTGAATAACCTCAAGAAGTAACGTCTACAAAGGACAATTATGGTGACACAGCACATGTAATGAGGAAGTGAGTTTAAATTCCCAGCCCTACCAAGTCCCAACCTTTCTGTCTCGGTTTCTTCACCTAAAAAACGGCTATACTGGGTTCCCGTGAGGCGTCTATAGAATAACCTACACAGCACGTTTCACGCGTGCGTTGCAATCAGTCAGTGTTCACCTCTGATATTGTAATTACTGCGAAGCTTACTCCCGGAGTCCAGCCTCCTCCTGGCCCATGTGTCCGGGGCCTGCCCTGTCCGCATGCCACCTCAAATTGGCCAACCTCTCCCCATTTCCCCCACGTACTCTGTAGCCTCGAGTCCCACATCCAGTGATGCTTTCAGTCGTGTGTGTCCCTAGCACACATGAATATTCACTCGGCTATTCAGTCACCACCTGTGCACTCAGTCCCGGTGCTAAACCACACACACCCACACCAGGGATCCCACACATCTGGTTATCGACAATGGCCTCTGGTTATCTGGCCACTGAACACAACATTTACAGATTTTTAATTCCAAAGGATTTAAATACAACGAAAAACTAAAACTATGCTGAAAATTATACTAAAAATTTTGAAGTCTTGGTCAATTCCAAACCTGCCTGGATCTTTCAACGGCCTTAATGTTGCATGGGCCACCCCCTGAGCTGCTCAGTTTCAAAGGGGAGTGTTTCTCAGCTTCATCCTGGCCAAGTGACTAAACTACAGACTCCAAGACCCTAGCCCTGCCAGTCTGATTCTGGGGATCTGTTCCCCAAGTCCTGGCTTCTGTGGTTTTCTACGCCCCCTGAGGAGCCAGATGGGGGAGTGGGGGTGCGGGGACACAGTGCCCTGCTCTGTGGGAGTCCAGGCCTGCAGTCAGTAAGAGCCTTTGTGCCTGGAGGGTGCTGGGATCTCACCAAGACTCCCAAACCCCGGGGTCCCACTGCACAGGGGCTCCAGACCTCACCTCCTAGCCTTTGCCTGGCGACCAGCCACCCAGCGCCCCTCTCTCACAGGAGCTGCAAGGACTGCAGGGAGTGCTGGCTGGGATGGGACCAGAGCCGGGAGGAGTGGTTACAGCCCCTCCAGTAAAACCGCACGGCTCCTGCCCACAGTTCGGGCGCTCCCTGGCAGTGGTGAGGAGTGAGGGCCGAGGGTGAGGACTGTGCCCTGTTCCCAGGGGCACCCCTGCAAGGGTGACGCTGGGGACACACGGAAGGACAATGCCAGCAGTGATGGGAAGGACTGAGACCACCTCTTTCTCACTCTACCGCGAGAGTGCATTTTATGATCCTCATTCTACAGATGAGGAAACTGAGGCCCTGAGAGGCTATAGAGAATGGCGTTTGTTGAGGTGAGATGCGTAATCACCAAACAAGTCAACTGAGCAAAAGGGATGCTTGGGTCCGCCCAACTCCATGTCAAGGGCAGCCATCTGGAGAGGAAGGGCAGGCCGCAGAGGACTCCCCAGGCTGCCATCCCCTCACTGCCAGTGCTCACGCAGGGAGCCGGCGCTGCCCACAGAGGGCTGCGGCTGAGAGTGCAACCCCCACTGACGCTCCCTGCACTCCCATCCATGTCTTCATCTGATCATTTTGTACATGAGGAAACGGAGGCTCAAAAAGTTTAAAGAGGGTTGCTTAGGGTCACGAGGCTACTAAGTGGTGGAACCGGGCTTAGAACCCAGATGCAAACCCAGTCACAAAACCCCGCACTCTTAACCCAATGTTGGGCTGCAGTGACTCTGGAACTTTCTTCCACATCAGAAGCACCTGGAGAGACTTTGCATTTCTGAAAGATCACCAGAGATGCTGAGGCTGTTGTCCCCAGGTCTGCACCTCATTTCCCATCATGCCCCCCTGCACTAACTCAGCAGTGCTCTAAACACTGGAGATCCTTGCCTGTCTGGAATGTCCTGCTCCCCAGTCACCTGAGGGAAATCCTCTGAATATGTCCGCAGGAGATGGCTTTCTCTGTGTACTGTCCTTCCCCTGCAACAATCCACCTCGACATTCTGTTGCTACTCCAGTAACAATGATCTCCGTTTATTGTGCATACTTAGTTTTGTCTTTATCTGTCCCCAGTGCTGGGTTCTTACTTTCCCAAGGGAAGTGACTTCGTCCTACTTATCTTTTTTGCCCAGCAGCAAATACAAGCTTACAGAAATGTTTGCTAATGAGTGCATGACTCCATGTGGCCTGATTTTCAGGTCCCTCCATAGTTCCGGCCTATTCACCGTTTCATTCTTAGCTTTTGGCATTCGTTGACTCGCCCATGCTGCTCCTGGTTGCTTCCCATGCAGTGACAGCATCAGACAGGACAGGTGGAGCAACCAGCAACCACAGACATAAAATGCACGATGAATGTAACAGTGACCAGGGTCAGTAAGATACACGTCCCCAAAGGCTACCTGAGTGTGAGATCATGGCAAGCTGAAGTCAGAAACAGACAGGAAAATCCAGCTGTCTTCTCTGACATCAAGGACAGTAGCAAAAATGTAAAATAATGCCACTCTTCTCCCTACATTTCATGTTTTATACAGCTTTTCATAAAATGTATTATTTATGTTAATATGTAATGGTTTAATTGTGTCATCTTTAAACAAACAAATTTTTTTTTAATTTCTCATTTTAAAAATTTGAATACAGTACAATTTATATTGTATTAAATGTACAGACTTTTTTTTTACAAGAGTTATTTGGGATAAACATTAAAATTCCAAAGTTCCTGAGACCAAAAAGCTTGAGAGCCGCTGGCATTACATTAAGAACGGGTGGGTAATTATTGCTTAATTTGATGCTCCAAAATGGAATGATGAAAAATATCTTCCATGGCTTATGGGGGGGGGGGGGGTTGCCTTTTTAAATGAATACAGTACAATTTATATTGTATTAAATGTACAGACTTTTTTTTTACAAGAGTTATTTGGGATAAACATTAAAATTCCAAAGTTCCTGAGACCAAAAAGCTTGAGAGCCGCTGGCATTACATTAAGAACGGGTGGGTAATTATTGCTTAATTTGATGCTCCAAAATGGAATGATGAAAAATATCTTCCATGGCTTATGGGGGGGGGGGGCGTTGCCTTTTTAAAGACGACTTTGTGGGTTTTTCCTCTGTGATGATGGTGCAGGCACCACAGAATGAACATTTAGGAGGGCGAGCGTAAAAGACTTTTATAGTCCAAGCAGAACATCAGGCATTTGCTCTAACAATTTCTACGTCCTAATTTTTTAAATCCCCTCTCTTTGTTTTTATCCTGGAAGGGTATAGAAATGCAATACAAATAAGGAATTATGCATTCAGCTTGAAAACTGCCTGACATCAAGATACGGGTCTTATGAGTTTGCTCGGGTGCTGTAACTAAGCGCACTGGGGTGCTTCACCAACAGAAATTGATTCTCCCCCACTTCTGGAGGCTAGAAGTCTGAGATAAAGGTATCAGCAGGGCCACACTCCCTCCGAAGGCTCTGAGGGAGGATTTGTTCCAAGCTTCTCTCCTGGCTTCCAGTAGTTCCTTGGTTTGTGGCAGCATAACTCCAATATTCACTTGGCATTCTGTGCGTGTGTGTGTGTGTGTGTGTGTGTGTGTGTGTGTTCCCAATTTCCTCTTCTTATAAGGACACCAGTCATTATTGGATCAGGGCCCATGCTAATGATGTCATTTTAACTTGGCTAATTACACCTGCAAAGACCTGACCTTCAAATAAGGTCACATCCCACAGTATTAGGGGTTAGGACTTTGACATATGAACTTAGGGGTGACACAATGCAACCCATAACAATGGGCAGTGGCACAAGTTAGAGAAATTATAAAGGAAAAGCATATGGGGTAGGATTATAGGGCTCAAATCAACAAACCCAATTTCCTATCTTGGCGCATGCTAATGAAGAGGAGGTGTACAGGGAGAAACCTTATAATTTCTTGTTGTACTGTGCTTTGTCACCACATGAATGAAGACTGTATTCAGGGAACTGGGTCTTATGCTGGCCGTGAAGTTCCCTGCTGGGCCTCACAGAGGCTGGGGAGGGTGTGCTGGGCTGGAGGAGTGATCTCTCCTGAGACAGCCCTGCTCAGACAATGCAGGCGGGGAGAATGATCTGGACTTGCAAGTTGTAGAGTTAATTCCAAGACCCATGCACCAAAAATCCAGAGGAAGAGGCAGTGTGTGGAAGGAGGAGGCGGAGAAAGAAGAGAAAAAAAAGAGGAGTCCTGCCGAACTGCAAAATCTTCTACAACTAGGGACCTCGTGGCTGTAGCTTACAGTGCAGAGAAGCATGGCTAGGACTACAGTGAGTTCAGTTAGTAAATTTAGGGGATGAGACCTTGTAAAGACAAAAAGACAAGGTAAACGTGTGGGATCTTGCACTGTTGCACCCGTGGTGGTGGTGACTTGAGCCAAGAGACTAAGGGACACTGAGCCCAGCACCCACCACTCCTTGTGGCCTTGGCAGTGAGAAGAAAGGCCACACCCATTGGAAGGAGCCTCACTAAAGGGGGAACACCATGTTATCTACCTAATGCAGCCTCACATAACCAATTACTGCAAACACTGAAGCTGAAATCCGCACCCATTTATTTAGTAAGGCACAATTGCCCCGCGTCGAGTCCAGGCCCTGCTTAACTGGGTTCTCCACTCACAAGGCTGCAGTCATGGCGTTGGCTGACTGGGGTCTTATCTGGATGCTTTGTGGGAGAATCCACTTCCAGGCTCCCTGACGTTATTGACAGAATTCAGTTCCTTAAAGTTGTAGGACTGTGGTCCCTGTTTCTATGGTGGCTGTTGCTGATGGGTTGCTCTGAGCTCCTCGAGGCCTCCCTCTGGTGTTTGCATGGACTTCCCTCTGTCCTCAAAGCCAGAAGTGGTGTGGTGAGATTCTTCCAATCTCTCTGGTTTCCCCTTCTGCCCTCACCAGGGAGAAAACTCCACTTGTAAAGGCTCATGTGATTATACTGGACCTACCAGAGAATCTAAAATAATCACCTTATTTTAAGGAAAACTGATAGTAACCTTAATTATATATGCAAAGTCCCCTTTGCTGTGTAACCTTACAGATTCGTGGGTGTGACACCAGGAGGGCAAAGGCCATGAGGCTGTTGGTCAAAAGCCCCACTGTGTCTCTGGGAAGGCTGGCTGTGGAGACTATTTTTCACTCACCAGAGTATTACTTTCTGCTCTATCCTCAAAAACTCCCAGCCCTTCCGAATTGCTTTCTAGCTGCTCTTGAATCCAACTGCAGCGGTTCCCTTAGCAACAGCTGGAGCCCGCGACCTCTCCCTGATGCAGACCACACTTGTGAATTTCTCCACAAAACCCGCTTCCACAGCGTATTCAAAGACAGTTCTCTGCCTGTTATGAAGAACCTTTCACTGTCGTCCTGTTTACTTCTCCAGCCTCACAGCTGCCCGACGACTCCCCTCTTTCTGTCTTCCTTGCACTCCAGGCTTCCTCGGCGTGTGTCCTGCTGCCGGCACTGGGGACACATTCTTCCCCAGTCCTCCATCCTTTAGTGCTGGCTAGGCCTTTCAGACCAAGCTCAGGATGCATCTCCTCTGGGGACCCCGAGGATTCCCTCAGCCTGGTCAAATGCACACACCCCCACCATGCAGCCTCTAGGACCCTGTGCCTGCTGCACCAAAGGACATGGGACTCTGCAGATAAAGCAAGCACCAGTGTATACAAGGTCCTAAGTAGGTGCCCAGCAAGTGGGCAGTACTCAGTGAGGTCCACTGCTGTCCCTGTCACCATTCCCTATGTCAGTGTGATGGGGAGCCCTCTTTGCCTCTCCTCTGGGGGACCACAGGCTCCTGGAGCAGGGGGCATTGGCCCCTTCCTCCAGCCCCAGCCAGCAGACACCTGAGATGTCAGTGAAGAGGCTGACCCACGAACCCCGTTCATCACCACGTCTGCTAGAGGAAGGGGGCTCTCAAGTCTGGGGCCCGTCCTTGGTAACACATGAAAGACACACACCCCAGTAGGACGGGTGAGAGGCACTCACACCTCCCACCCCCTCTCAGGACCCCTTTCCCACGTGGCCTGGCTGCTTCCACACCCCTGTCCCCATGGCCTCCCTCCCAGCAGAGCTCCCTCTGGGGCTGCCAGATGCTCCT
>NW_007727553.1:396095-401459 GCF_000696425.1 Galeopterus variegatus
CCACTCCAGGAGGGCTCCTCTGGAGTCAGACCCGGGTATGCTGGAACATGAATGAACACACATGTGCTCCAGCCCACTGCCACCAGGGCACGGGTCTGCCTGGGCGTGGAGTTAGTGAGGCAGCTCCCTGACCCGTAGCTGCTCAGCACAATTGTGAACGTGGCTCCGGATCACTGGGACCATGTGCACAGAATTTCCCAGAACGTTTTCATATTGGTCCTCAGGGAGGCATAAAGGGGGATGAGGTGCAGGGTGAAAGTGGGGGCAGAATTGATCCGGGGCCTCTCTTATTTGTCAGGACGCAGCCTCCAAAATGTGTCTTCCTCCTGCCTCTTGCCAACGAGCAGTTTCAGGCTTCGCTTGGGCAGGTCCAGAGCAGCCCTTCCTGCAGGACGTGAGCCTCGCTCCTGGGCTGTGACCCTTCTGGTGTCTAGCTGGATGCATGGGGTCGACGTGGGGTCCAGACCTGGCTTGGGCTTCCTCTGCTCTGCTCTCACTCCTGCAGCAGCCGTGGGCGTTCAGCTCGTCCCGGGCCTGAGCGGCCCTGCCTTGGGCCGGGCACTCCTGGGAAGCCCCCATACAGACTTCAGGGCCCCAGGACCTGCACAGCTCCCTTCCCATGTGCCTGCGCTGCCCATTCCAGCCTCTCCAGCTTCCTCTCAGGCAGTGGGTTGCAGCAATTGCGGGGCCCACTCAGCAGCTCCCTTCCTCTGAGAGGCGCTGTCTGGGCTGCCAGTTCTCCAGTGGAGAAAACAGTCTCTTCATCTCTTAGCTACCGTTTTCTGCTGGTGCACGATGGGAAGGCTAGTCACATCGTCATCGTTTGGAAGCAGAAGTCCAGCTCTCCTGCGCTGAGCCACACCCAACTGGCTGCCACGTGCACCTGCATCTTCTCTTCCAAGTAAACGTCCCACGTCCCTTTGGCTTTTCTTTGTGACTCCATTTGGAGTCCCTTTGCCATTCTGGTCGCTCTCCTATAGTAATTGATTTTTGTCTGTATTCCTTTTAAAGTGCTGTCCCTGACCTGAGATGTGATACTCCAGGGCGGGTCCGACCAGAGTCAAAGAGAATAGAGCTATAGTGTCTCTCTTTGTTCACGGCCTGCACTTCTATTCACGCAGCCTCAAGAAGTGCTCTCATTTCAGTGATGAAGTGACTGTCGCTTCATGACGTCAACTGTAATCAGCCTTCAAGGTCACTGCTTGGGAGCTCCTGCCAAGATACAATTCTTACAAGCCGTCCTTGTTCCATTTGTAGAATTTCAAGTATACGACTGATATTTAGCCATCTTAAGTTTTATCTCATCATCCTAGGCTGTTAGGACTCGGAAAGAATTCTGACTTTTTGGTCCAGTGCATGAGCTGTCCTTCGTCCATCCATTTATTCATTTCTTTATTCAACAAATGTTTATTGAGCATCAGTCATGGGCCAGGGTCTGTGCTGCAGATAAATCCGAAACAGACGCAGTCCCAGCTTACCCTCTTCTCTCCCGACCAGAGCATGTTTCTTGTTCATCACGCTCGGGGTGTCTCCTTTTGGGTAGGAGCCACTCCGTTTCCTCGAGTTGTGGTTTTATTACTGAACCAGGAGTTCGTCTTCCATTCTGCAGTTAGATTAATAAGACCACACACCGTGGCTTGCAGGAGAAAAGACCACCTGTAACATTGAGGGGTGCCACTCAAGGGGAACGAGGCAGCAAATGCTCTGAACTCCCCTGATGGCTTAAAGTCACAAGCATTCATACAACAGAATGACGACTAGGGGTCTCGGGAGTCGTGTGGGAATCTGACGGGCGCGTGCTGAAGTCACCACAGCTATTTCTGGCATCTTGAGTAATGTCTTTCTTGGCTTCATCACATCTGGGGAGTATGTGTGTTGCAGCAGGTCTGTGGTCTCTGGTCTTGCTTCATGTGAAACACAAACTTAAGACTGGCGTTGGGGATGACTGGCGTCGGAGATGTTATCACAGACCGGTTTTCTTTTTTTTTCCTTTTTGTCTTTTTTCGTGACCGGCAACGGGATCGCAACCCTCGGTGTTGCGCCCGCAGCTCACTCAGCCAGTGAGCGCCGGTCTGTATGTGGGATCCGAACCCTCGGCGGGAGCACCGCCGCGCTCCCAAGCGGTGCACTGTAGCAGTGCGCCACCGGGCCGGCCCCACAGACTGGTTTTCAAGGAACAAGCATCTGGTGACCCTAAATAACTACTGACTACTATTATGATGATTTTATACTAAACTGGCTACATTTTTCTTTAAAATAAGCAGGACGTTCTTTGAGCAACTTCTCATACACTTTCCCCTGTTGGAAGCTCCCGCACTTGTTTATCGAGACCTGCGAGCTTCACTACCGTGGCGGCTACAGGCTCACTCTCAAACTAAGCAAGATACATATTCCTAATCTCAACGTACGAAATTAAATTAAATCTGTGGCTGCTGGTCTAGTTTCTCTGCTGGTCGAGTCCCCTTCCTGCCGTAGGACAGTAGCAGCATAGAGTGTCTTCCTCAGTCCCTACGTGTCACACTCTTCCCCTGTTGCTTATGACTCTGCATTTGTTTCTTCTCAGCCCCTGCACCCGCTCTGTGCAGCGAATCTGTGCGGTCCCCAGTCATCCTCTGTGGGAAATGATGCAGGCATCTTCTGCAGATCGGAGGTTATCCAGTTTGTCTTCCTTCTCTTGCTCTTCTGTGTCATGTCCCAAAACTTTCTGGGGTCTGTGCTCAGCATTTGGGTCCTTTCCACCTTATTGGAAACGGCTGATTGCTCAGAGTCCCCTTTTGTACCTCATAGATTCCGTTTCCTATTGCTTCCTCCACTAGGTCTAGAGTATCATTCTTGTAACTACCTGGAGTATGCACAGCTGACCAGCTCAGGCCATATCCTTGCCTTTTTCCACCTGAAGTCCACCAACTTGCCTCTGACATATAGTGAGCTGAGCTTAACTGCCCCAGGAAGTTGGGACTTGCTCTTTCTGACCTGCAAGCCCTGCTGGGTGTTCCAGGCCTTAGTCTGTTGCCTGTCTCTCCTCGTCACACCTCTACCCTCTTTCCAGCTAGGAGTCCCTTGGGGACGTGCCAAGCCCGGAGCCATCATTCCACTTGCTAGCCTTAGCCCTCAGTGAACTGGGTTGCTCTCCCGCTGGTGAAGGTAGCACTGGTTTGTTTTCTTTCTGTGCTTTTGTGGGTTGCTTACCCATAACATGATGTTTCACATCCTTTAGACCCTGGCATTTGCTGTCAGTCCGTGACATATGCAGGTACTGCTTCCTAGTGCTCTCGCATCATACAGATGAGCACGTGCAGCTACAAAGAGGCTAACAGTAGGGCCAAATAGCTAGTCGGCAGCATTGTCGCTAGACTGCAGCCCTCCTTCCTTGTGGGATATCCTTGGGAGCTTAGAAAGAACATCATTTGCCAGGAGCAGAACATATAGCCTCGGAGGCAGGCGTGGGGAAGCACCTCTCCTGACTACAGGGGCCCCTGACCGAAGGCCCCGGCTGCCGCGCTGTGAAGTCCGTGGCTGCATTTACGCTGCTCCCCCCTGACGGCTGAGCGCTGCCGGGGTGCTAAGGCCGGCTGCTTCCTGGGAGGCACAGGACTCCTCTGACAGCCGACTCTGGCCTGAGGACTCCCCGACAGCCTTGCTGAGCTCGCCTGGGAACTGCGCCGTAGTCTCAGGGGCTTCCCGCTCGCTCTTCTTTCCCTCTCTCCTCCACCTGGGGTCCCGTCTGCATGGCAGCCTGCCAGCTCTTCCACCCTCTTCGGGCTCCCGCTCCCCTTTCCCTTCCAGGCATTTCCTCTAATAAATGTCTTGCATGTCGAATCCGTCCGGTGCCTCCTTCTTGGAGGACCTGGACCAGGCCTTGCGCTAAGAGATTTAAGGGCATTTTCTCTATTAGTCCTGATAGCCAGCCTAGGAGGTAAGGAGTAGTATAATTTCCACTTAAAGAAGAAGAAAACATGAATTATTTTTAACAGGGTCTTTGCAGATGACAGGGTTCAGATAGAGCTGGGCCAGAAGAGACTGAACCACATAGTTCCTGGTCAGCAGGGCCTCCCAGGTGGCATCCCCCTGGACTGGGGTGCAGGACAAATAGCAGGGACAGGTCGGGGAGAGGGCAGGGGCACCTCAGAGGATGACCATGCCACTGCCTTACCCCAGAGACAGGTTAAAAGCGTCCAATCAGCATCTACAAATGTGCCACCACGTGCAGCCACTGTTGATGAGATAAATGAGAAAAAGGCTCAAACCTGCTATTGTCACAAGACGGCCTGGCTTTCTGACTCATGTCCCCTCAGCCAGGGGAGGGTTGGGACTTCCTAAGAGAGTGGAGATAAAACTGAGAGAGAACTCCATTATTACCTGGACTTCATAAGCTTCTTTCTAAGCAGAGAAATTCATACTAAATTTTTTTTGTTGTGAAAATGTGGTTATCGTCATTTCCACAGTGCACATTTACCCTGGTGAGTAGCCACAGGTTTTTGGGAAATGCGTGCCCGAGTGTTTCCGAGTGCTACTTTCATCGACAGGCTCTGGGCCTATGAACTGACTCATACCTGAGCACGTGATGGGAGACTGCAGATTCCCACTGCAGCTTTCTAACCGCCTCCTGCTTGCCAGCTCTCGTTTTTGTCATTTTATAAAGGCGAGTAATGCCCCTGCAGCTGTGCATGCATCTGGACCCTGGAGCACTACTGTCTATAACATTGCCACAGATCCCTGCTGCTCACAGAAGCCTGACCCCGTCCTAATATTGCTGCCCACTACGGTCATTGTGCTCACCTCGCCCGTGATGATTTTCCGTCACCATTTGGACCCTGCTATTGGAGAATCCTGTCATCTCCATTGATTGCCACCTCCACAGCAGCAGCACTTCTTTCCAAGATTTGTTTTCAGAGGAAAAGCAACACTGAACTTCTCAAAGATGCCGGCACCTCCTTCAATAGCACATTCCTTATTTTAATAGTGTCTTCCCTCCCCCCGACCCCCCGGGGAACAGAGTTCAGAGGTAAGACCTTTGGTCTCACCTAAAAATTCATATGTAATGCCCCATTCCCCTGGACCTTCTCACCAATTTGTCAGCACTCTGCCAAGCAGTTCTCATATTTTCATGTCATTTACTGTAGCTTGTTCTTGACCAAGCATGAAGGTGCCACTCCAGCAGCATATGAGTCCAGCTCTGGAGCACTGAGCACTGAGTCACAGCTCTGTGCTCCCATGTGAATGAGTCTTCCCCTATATTGACTTATATGCTGTCCCTTGTCTTGCTGGCTTGACATCCGCAAAAATCCATGCCCACACATATTACCCCAGTTCCTGCAAGTACATATTAGCCAGGTCCTGCAGTCCCTCTGAGTAGAAGGTATT
>NW_007727554.1:0-312 GCF_000696425.1 Galeopterus variegatus
TATATATATACACACACTAGTATAGTGACACACGGTATATGCAAATGATTCTGCTGAGTCTTTCTTTAAAAGGAAAAGGAGCAGTGTCATGTTGGCAGATAAATGGAACTTCACTGAGAACCCTTGAAGGAAAAGGCGGACGTGAAAATAAGCAGGAGATGGATGTACTTGGTTTAACATTAGAATTTGGGAAGGGCATCATAAGCGTCTTTACAGCATGGAGGGTTAATCAAGTGCTGTATGAATGGTAACCACAATGTGTCTGTCATGACTTAAGGGGACCCAAGGACACCGGGAAGGCACACTATGTTC
>NW_007727554.1:2228-2956 GCF_000696425.1 Galeopterus variegatus
GTGTAGATAAAATAAGAAGGATGGAATGTTGGTAATCATTACAGCAGTGTGCTAGGTGTGTGGAAGATCAATACACAATTCTGTTTATTGACATCTAACTTTTATCCACAATAAAAAGTACATTAATACTATATAAGCTCCCTGGTTGGAGCAGAGGGTAAGAGGGAATGATGCTGCAGTGGAGGGACGTGATAGTGATGACTTCCACTTGCCAAAGGACCTGCCTGTCACCAATATGCCCACCGCTGCCCCCACTCTTCAACACACATGCCATGAAAGGTCATGAATGCTGTCCACTCTGCTATGCACATCGTGTCTCTTCTCCATCTCCTGCCTTAACCTCTTATACCAATGTCTTTGATGGTGTGAATCCTTCAGTAGTTACTCCTTGTGACAGTCTTTGGAAGCCATAAACTAAAGTTGCTAATGATATTAAACTCACCAAACTATGGAAAGTCATGGAAACTGGTGGTGTATTCTCTCAGGGGGTCATGAACCTCAACACAGAGACACCTGGTGTGTTTTCTGCCTAAATGGAGCAAATCCTTCCCCCACCCAAATACAGGTCATGTCTCTCTCCACCCACTGTGCCCACACTGCTGTGGGAATGTTTACAGTGACATTTAGGGAGCAAGCCTATGCCCCAACTGAATTATGGCCCCTGCATAACCCAGAGTTGGCTTTAGGGTTTTACGTGGTGTTCTCTGCTCTCTTTATTTCTCCTCCCT
>NW_007727554.1:3409-40568 GCF_000696425.1 Galeopterus variegatus
ACGGTAACAGCCAATTTTTGCTTAGGAAGCATTTGTACTTTTTGAGATTTAGCATCCAACTGCTAGCATCTTAGAAAGAACTCCCTGCTTGACCAGAATTTCTCAAAGTGAAGGTACTTAAAAATATTGTGTCAAGACCTGTCTGTGCTCTCTTAGACCCATGGGGGTGGAAACGTTCTGATAAGTGGGGAAAGCAAGAGCAGGTGGCGATAGTGGAGGACCTGAATGAACTTGCATACTTTCAGATGTTTAGACCCAGTGGGAGCTCCAGCTCTCGTAACGTCCTCTGCAGGAGCTGTGTGCAGCAGCCATCAGCCTGGAGTGGGTGACAGATGGCACTTTCTAGAATACTGCTGTCCACATGCCTGCTCTGTGGTCCAGGCATTTTGGTCCCCAACACACTGATTTAGGCATCTCTTATGAAAAGCATTGCCAACTTTGGGAGACACCTGTGGAGGGGCGGAAGGTGGGAGGAAGATTGCATATGGGGGAGGAGGCACAGAGAGTATGGGACACAGTTCCTGTCCCCAAGGAGCTCACAAGATAGATCCAGAGATAAAAATCAGCACATGAAAATGAAAAGAAAGTAAAAAAGACTTAAGTAACCACACACAATAGCAGAAATGATGCTGATACTACGCTCCCAAATTCCAATGTGATTATACAGATAAGAATTTCTGTATGAATAGAGACATGCCCCCTGGGAAGACAGAGGAGGTTTAATAGGGGAAGTATGATTCAAACTCTTTCATAAAGTGGGAGCTGTCATTTAAGAGGGTGGAATCCTGAGAGCAAATTGGTGCAGATCAGCATTTGCCTGATGTGCAGAACAGAAGCTCCAGTTTGGATAGAGCTATGCATGAATCATTTTCAGGGTGAACCATTTGAGCTTATGAGTAGACACCATTGTGACCATTATTAACGAGGAGGTCTCTTCCATGTATTTTGTTTGCTTTTGTGTCTTTGTTTCTACTACATAATAAATATGACAACTGACTGTTTTTCTCTATCTGCCATACAATTCTCATTTCATACAGATATTTGTGTCGACAGTCTGGACTACGTCCATGATCCAATCTGCCCTGACAATACCAGTGGCTTTGGAGGAAGAACTGAAGTTGTGACTGCTGCTTGCCAGTGACTTCAATGTCTTAATGTCCTCTAACAATCTATTATGGATCTGTCACCTGTGAACTTACTTTTATTAAAACACATTTTATTATTATTTTAAATAAATTAACACATTTATATTGGTAAGAATCAAACAGTATTTAAAGAGGAATGGTAAAGATCACCAAAGACACCCCTCCCAGTCCTTCTCTTCTTCCTAGGCACAGAAAATACCATACGACTTGCTGCTTTGTGGTTAAGTGGGGTTGTGCCACAATTTCTGATCAATGAATTAACATGTCACTTTCAGTCTGAGATGGTAAAAACCCCCCAATGACCTTCCAGCATTTTTTTCTCCAGGGAAACAGGTGGCATGGTGTACATTAGAAGAGCCATGTTGAGGCAGTGGAGCCCAGGATCCTCGAGTCACCACATTGAAGAGAAGTCCCCTGGAGAACTGCTATACCTGTAGAGGAATAAGTGAATATGCCAAGCCTCTGAGACTCCAGGGATTAACTATTAAACCTGCCTGATTTCTACATGATACATTGCTTCAAACAGCAGCCTTCACCCAAGACCACCTACAGCTGCAGATAACATCACAGAGGAAAGATTGTTTTTAACCTCAGTTTATGCTAGATGTATCCCATTCATTTTAAATAAAGTACTTATATTGTTATTTCTCAGTTCATCAGCTTTAATGATTATTGACTGATTCCTCTAATTGTACTTGAAAATGTAGATCTTTTACACTTTCAATTTCCTTCACTTCCTGACAGTTATATGACACTTTTTGCATAAATCAATAGTCTGTGTTTACATTTATTTAACCATGTGAGTGTTGATCATTGCACCACAATCAGTGGCATATAATTATATTTGAATTTTTATAGCATTTGTATTTCCTGAAGTTAGTAATTGCCTCGTATTTTTCATTTGCTGTCTTTTATATATCTGTTTTTTTTTTTTTTTCATCAGAGTAGCCCAGGCTTATCAATACTTTCCCAAATACTCAGGTATGATAGAAATCTGATCACTTCCATTTGGCTTCATCCTTCTGTCCAGTCAGGACTTGCCACTCTGCAGGGCTGCCATCCTGCACAACTCCCAAGAATGGCTCCTGCTGCCTGGCTGAGTGAGCTCCACTCTCTCCAAGTGTTTCACAGGATAATGTCTATCATTTCAGAAACAAATACTCCAGTGGTTTCCCCAAAAAAATTAAATTTAAAGTTAATTGATTAGTCTTTGCCACATTAAATTACCTCCATTCATTTCTCCTGCTTGAAGGATAGTTAGTTCTGTGTTTATAGGATTCCTCATGAACAGCCTTCATTTATAGCATCCAGAACAAACCTCCAGCTGCACAGTTCCATGTGGGTTCCTGTTCCTTTGGGTGGCCTGTTCTCCAACACTGCAGTCTCCCTGGAAACTCTGAGGTTATTCTGTGTATCACTGATGCTCTAAGAGTTAATAATTATGCAACTCGTTTTGTCTCTTCCTTTCAATGTGCTAAGCCCCTCGTGGGTCCTTTCAGGTTAAAACTCAGGTTCTTGATATTCAGTCTTATATTACACTTTACTAATTTCATTTCTATTTCTTTTCTTGGTGTACTTTTTCTGAAATTGCCACTTGTTAGATCTTGACTTCTGCACTGCCTCTCTAATTTTCATAGATTTTCTACTTTTCTCTCTTCTACATGCTATTGAGAGATTTTCAAGAGATATTTTCAAGAGATTCCTCTTATGTTCTGACCATTCATTTATTTTATAGTATCTTGTTTATCTCATTTCTCTAACCATAAAAATTTTAGGATTCTCTTCTCTCTCATAATCTTGTTTCTTTCTCTGTTTAATTTGGTCTCTCATGTTTGGAAATGTTCTTTTTAAGTCTGGTTATCTTTGGCATCTACTCGTTATTAAGGGTAAAGACCTGATGTTGATTGGGTATTCTGTATTATGTGAGGCAGCTTTTTAGGTTTCTGGGCTTCCCAGCTGGTTTGACGAGTGTAAGCGGGTCGGTGGTACATCAAACAATAGTTCTTAGAAGTTCTTGCTGGGTCCATTCATTTTCCCCTGCAGAGAAGAATCTCTACAGCCTCCTCCTTGAGGAACATTTGCTTGACTGCTGGATTCTGGAATTAGAGTAGTGAAGGGAGCTGGTCCCACCACCCATTAGGCAAGTTTCTGTTTACCCCCTCCCTGTCCCTCCCCACTACAGTGGCTCTGAGCACAGAGCATCTCCAGTTCAGTTTCTTTGAGGCATCACTCTCTATCTGCCCAGCCACACCCCCACATGACTCAGGGTTCGGTTGGTGAGTTGCCTCTTTTCCTTTCAACATTCCCTCCAAACAGAAGATTTGGGTTTTCATTTCCTTATGTTTACAGATAGTTGCTTTCTCTCCATCAGCTGAGCTAAAATCTCTTGCCAATCACACAATGATTCCGTGTATCATTGTGAATGTGCACTTTACAGATTCTTTACCCTCACTTCAGTGACCATCCCAAGCAAGCGAGAGGAAACATGACCATATGCAGAAATAATGAGTTCCAAAAGGCTCTTACTCACTTTGTGAAACAGTACTGCCATTTTCTTTTTGGCCTGAATTCCACCTTTTGCACTTTAAAAAGCATCTTCTAGGTTTAGCAATCCCAGATTTAGTGAGCTAGTCATAAATTCTAACTACACTGTTTATTTTTCTGTAAATATATCAGGGCACTAAAAAGTGGCCTTAAATACCATGTAACTTAACCCAATTATTTTATAAGAAAGGAAAAAAGAGACTCAGAGAAGTTAAATGGCAAATGTAATCAAACAGCTGATTATTGGCAGATTACAGACTTGAATGTGTTACTTTTTCCCTGATAATCCAGTGTGCCGTTCCTCATATCTTTAGTTAGCATAAGCTTCAATCACATTTTTTCTAATACTTCATTTCTTCAAAAAATCTAAGCCTATTACCCAAGTGGAGATGATTAGAATAAGGGAGATAGTTTCAGTTTTCAAGTAAAAATGACAGAAACCAATATGTGAAAGTACAGTTATTGGCTAAATAAAACATATAAGGTCCCTATGTCATGAGAAGTGTAACTACGAGATTCAGTACAGCTTTTATTAAATTGGTTATTAAGCATTGATTGGGTGTTTTAAAGAGTCCCCACGTGACCACGCACAGACCTTCACAGCTAGAATAGCCACTCTCAGGTTTGCTTTCCCCAACCAGCTACTGAGACAGCATCAGCACGTGATGGACAAGAGACAGACACATAATGAGCTGTTTCCACCACACCAGTTTGTCATGACATTATAGACTTCAAGGAGTCTGTTTTGAGGTACAGATTTGGCAGCTATGCAAAGATGGGACAATATGTCTAAAATTGTGTCTGTTTATGGAAGGGCTGGGGCATCTAGCCAAAGCACTCCAGTGACCCCCAGGCTACTTCAGCAGTCACTCCCACAGAAACCTCGATCCTCCAAATTACCTCCAAATCCTCATCTGGTACGTGTTTGCTTTGCTTTCCATTATCTTGTCTAATATCTAACCCACCCAATTCTCATGTTTGTTGCCTGTCTTCATTTCTTTTCTCTCCTGTTCTCATGTCAAGAGTATTACTTCACCTCAAACTCCTTCCCTCTGATGGTCCTGCCCTGCTTGCCCTAGGTCAGTCCAGATCATCTCTGCCTCAACGTGGACCTACCATCAGTTTTCTTAATGGGTTTCTCTTATTTTGCCTTCCCCTTAGATGTTATTGCCCCCACAGAATTCAGTCATCAGCTCTCTTATGTTTTACACTCTGCGTAAGTTTTCTCACTTGCTCCCATTGCTACACATACAACCCATAAACTGACAGCACTAAAATATATGCAAGCACTTCAGAAACTCTATGAAAAAAATAGAATTAAGAGATAACATGAATCTTTGCGTGGACTTTTTGGAGTACCCTTATATATCTTCAGTGTCAGTTCATAATAATTAGCTTTTTTGAGTACTTACTATTACCAGAAACTGTGCTAAATCTTCTGTATATATCATCTCTTTTAGTTCGTAATCCTTCCTGTGGATGAGGTCTATCATTATGCCCATTATGTAGAAGAAGAAACAGAGTCTCACAGTGGTTACTCATCTCACCAAGGTCACACAGCTGGTAAGAAGGAGAGCCAAAGATCAGACACATTCCATATCCATCTCCTTTTGCTTAACACCAGCTCTATCACACCTCCTCTCTGCCTAGAATTCTCCTTTATCCAAATCTGTGTTTACACATCTCAACTTGCACACGCTACAAACACCCCTGAGTCTGTCCTCTCCGCCTGTGTTCCCCATCTCCGTACATGGTATCTCACCCATGCAGTCATGCAAGCCAGAAAATGGAGAGCCCCTGTGGATTCTTCCTCTACTTTAACCCCTCCATCCCGCTGACTATCAAGACCTTTGAATTCTACTTCCTAGATAGCTTTCAAATCCTCCCTTCCTCTTCACTGCCATATTTCAGAGCCGCCCCCTTCTCATTGATACTATTACCACAGTCTGTTAGCTGTTATTCTTAGGCCTACCATTTTGCTCTAACACATAATTCTTCGCAAGGATCCTGCAAGTATTTTATAAGTGAAAACCTACTCACATCACTGTCTTGCTGAAAATCTCTCAATGGCATCCTAAGCAGAAATAACCCAAAATTCTATAGCACAACACATGAGCCTCTAGGATCTGGCCCCAGTTTGGCCATTCAGGCTAACCTCTTGCTACTCTCCATATCTATTTAATCCTTATTCAACATATGTTTATTAAAACTTGCCATTAAGTTAGAGAAGAAGAAGATACACACCTAGACTTCCCCAGGCTTATCAAACATGAAAGGCAAAAATCATGCAAGTTGTTACACCATATCCTGCTAAATTCAATAATAAAGTAGGTGGAAGCATATAGGACAGATTTTTAACTTAGGTCAGATCAATCTTCCTGGAGAAGTGGCAGTTAATCTCAGAAGGACAAGTAAGGGGGAGATATTGTGTGGTGGAAATTCTTCTAGACATAAGAACAGAATGTGCAAAGGCCTGGAGCCTGAGCAATGGGGCCTTGGGGCCTTGAAGGCTTTCACGAGGCAGAGGTGCAGAACATCTCCTGAGGAGACAGGGAGAAGTGATGGGTGACTTCAGAGAAGTCAACAGTCCCAGAATCAAAAGGAGCCTTCTAGTCATTTTGAAGAATTTCTACTTAATCCTTGAAACAGTAGATGCCTGTAAATGATTTTAAACTGGAGGGTGATGTGTCCTGACTTTCACTGAGAAGAATCATCCAACTTAAGTAGCAGAATAAGAGGGAAGAAGTGAGAATGGAAACTGCTGGAACCATCCGGGGAGGGTCTCGGTGGCCTGGATTGGGATGACCCCAGTGTGGATGGAGAGAGGGATTGGGTATGAGGAAGGGCACAGATGGACCTTAGGAATGCGGGACAAATGAACGGAAGATGTTGAGTGTGATGCTGTGAGGGAAAAACTCCCTCCAAACTACTAACATTTCCATGTGTACTAGTCCATTCCTGCTGCTTATAACAGAATACCTGAAACTGGGTAATTTACAGAGAAATAAAATTTATTTCTTCCAGTTGCAGAGGCTGGGAAGTCCAAGGTCCAGGAAACACATCTGATGAGGGCTTTCTTTCTGGTGGGGTGGCTCTACAGCATCTCAGGGTGTCACATGGCAAGAATGCGCTAGCAACAGAGAGCTCACGCTCACTTGCTCTCCTTATAAAGCCACCAGAACCACGGCCATGACAACCATTAGACCATCAACCCATGACTACAAGAGCAGATCAATCCATTCACGAAGGTACAGATCTTATCATCCAATCACCTCCCAAAGGCCTCACCCTTCAAATGCTTCATTGACTTTTGGGGTGATGTTCAATCCACAGTTACCAACCCACACCTCCCACTAATGAACAACAATACACAAACCAAGAGCTGAAATAACAACACCCATTCCCTAGAAAAACCTAAAAGGAGCTATCATAGGATCTATACATACATACTATGAAAATAAATTAAAATAAGTAAGATGTTTACTGCAACATTATTCACAATAGCCAAAATATAGAATCAACTTAGTTTCCATCAACAGATGAATGAAGAAAATGTGGTATATATATATGTATGCAATAGAATACTTCTCATCCATTAACAAAAAGAAAAGAAAGAAAGAAATCTTGTCATTTGCAGCAACATAGTTGGAATGGGAGGTCTTTATCATAAGTGAGCTAGGCAAAGAAAGACAAAATACCTCAGGATCTCCCATGTAGGAAACAGACTAACACACAGGGAGGGGATGGTGAGAGGTTGGTCTAAGGGTACATAGTTATAGTTAGCTTGGAGGAATAACTTCCAGTGTTCTAATACACAGCAGGGTGATTATGGTTAATGACAACATACTGTATATTTCAAAATAGCTAAAAGAGGATTTTTAATGTTCTCACCAATATGAAATGATAAGTACACAAAGGGATGGATATGCCATTGACTATTACACATTGTGTACCTGTAATGAAATACTGCACTGTATCCCATAAATATGTACAATTATGTGTTAGTTAAAAATAAGTAAAATTAAAACAATGGAGAATGAAAAAACAACAAGCAAAATGTAGGTGATGAGTTCCCAAAGAAAAAGAAGCAAAAAAAAAAAAAAAACCTAAATAAATTCAAGTCCATCTTTTCAAATTAAAGAGGTTAGAATCATGGGGGCATGGGGCCTGGAAGGTGCAAAATAAAACTGACAGCTAAAAGAAGAAATAACAAGAGAATAGTACACGGAAATATAGAACCAGGAATAAACCATGCAGCTTATGTCTACATGGAGACATGATAAGAAGTTAGACTTTATAAGTTTGTTGAACATTAAGAAGATGGGGTGACAGGAAAGAAGAATCCAGGTGTTTGGACAGAGCTCTTTAGTCGTAACTGAATTGTAACATCATACTTCCAGGAATATTTTTATTTTGATCCACTTTTTAAAATTCAAACAGATTGAAAATACAGAGGAACAATCTAGGACTAAGCTTCCTCAGGTATAAAATGAATGGGTTAAAATATTTTGCAGAAAAATACCATGTATTAATTGCAAACATACACTTCCAGTATACCTTAATTTTGAGAAAGATAGAAGGGAATAAACTAGAAAAAAAAATAAAGTAAAAGAGAGAAAAAGCTTTTGTGACTCTGTCATCTAACTATGAAATTAATTTGGAGATCATGTCATAAAAGAAGGTCACCTTGCCCTGTGGAAAGACGGGAAAAGCAATATCACGTATTATCTTTTCTTGGCATTCCAGCGAGAGCAGACTTACTGTGCACAGGTAAGAAAACGTAATTACCAAAGGTAGTTAAGCGGCGCGACGGTCGCTTCCTCCCGTCTGTCAGGAGCTGAAGAGGATTTATTAACCAAAGTGGTGAGCTGGAGTTAACTCAACTGTCAAAAATGGCCAATTTTCAGGCTTGAACTTAGTTCAGAGCAATTTTCACTCTCTATTTCTACATATCAAATATATATGAAATAGAATGTTGCAAGAAATGTTCGCCCTCTCATTTCTTGTCATAGAAATCATGTAGGTTTGCATTTGTAGTGAAAGAGGAAATATTGGATTACTGTGATAAGAAAAAGATAGGACATGCTCAGCATACCTCAAGCCCTCTACCACTACCAGCGAGAGAGTCGACCGCACCTGCATGTTTTTGGAAAGGCCTGGCATGGAGTCTGGAAGCCAGGGCTCCGCTAGGGCACTGTGGCTAAACTGCCCCAGGTCTCCGGGGAAATCACTCAACTTCACTGAACCTCTGTCAACTCATCTGCATAACAAGAGAAAGAGTAATAATAAAGTAACCATGATTGAACGTTCCTAGTTGCCACAAAATTGTTTAACTGCTTTACAAAAGAAACAAGAAGAAGAAAATTTCAAAAAATGTTGCCTGTAGGAAGAAGGAGGAAAGACATAGGAATGAAAAGGGAAACTAGGTCTCTCTGTAGATATCCTGTTTTACTCTTTTGAGTATGGAAACATGTAAAAATGTTGTGTAATTTTAAAAAATGAAATTAAATTAAATAAGAGAAAAATATACCTAAGCAATATCTTTAAAAATTGAACACAGATTGAAACAGATTAACCGATGTATTTCAAGTCGTAGGCTTAGCCACAAAGAGAAGAATTACTTTGACTGACTTTATAATGCAGTATTTTAACTGCACATTTTTGGTGGGATAAAAGCACAAAAGAACCATGAAGAAATCATAAAGTGCATTCAGCACCCTGGCTGGTAATATTGATAGCAATGCTATTTTGAGGCTATTTTGAATGTTATTAAAAAACTGTTAGAATAAGGAAATGAATAATTATGTTAATGCCACTAGGAAGAAAATTTTTATATTAAGAGCAAAAAGTCACAATACCAAGTCAAAGAAGTTAGGGGAAAGCCTCTAATTTTTAGTTAGAGTTGGCTATATCTGTATGAACTCATGACTTACCTTTTTAAAAAATGAAATATATTGTTCTGACAACTATAAATGTCCACTCTACAGCAATAGCCCTTTTGGTACCTGAATGGTAGTCAGTGAACACAATTTTCCACTGTCAAGAAACCAGAGCTTCGTGAAGAATTGGACGTCTTCAGGTCTGAGACAAGATGAGCTAAGGCACTTTGTGAGGTTTAAAGCAGGAATCCTACCAAACACCACTGAGGCCACGTCAAAAGCACAGAGAAACCCATCTGAAGGGGTCCACCTGGGCAGAGACAGAGTAACATGTACATCAAAAAGACAATGACAGCAGCAGATCAAAATGCACCCCAGTAGATTCAGTGCAATGCATTTATAATTATAGCAAAAAACAAACAAACAAAGCAGAAAAAAATCAAGGAGGCCCTTTTGTAGGTTGCTAGGACACAAATTACTTTAAAACTTGAAAAATAAAGAAAAGAATCAGGTATCAGTCTGCCTTTCCTCTACGAATGCTATTTCAGGTAAAATAATAACAACAATAATAATAATCAATAAAAGCTCTTCTTCACAGAAGGTAGTGGACATGAAAATGTACCTCTGATGTCTTGTATTGCAGGGAGAGTGTTCCAAAGAGGCCCCTGTCCTGCTCTTTGAAATCCATCGCTGTGTGTGCTGAGGCTGTGTTTTCACTGCCACTGGGGACCGAGAGCAGAGGGGCATGAAGCAGCTCCTAGGAACAGCTTTGGCTCCAAGACCTTGCTCCGATCTTGTTAGTACTGCTCTTTCCTAGTGCCACACTTAACCGCACCTCACGAGTCTCTCCTTGTTGAGACTTCCCTTCCCTCACTCTCCCTTCATTATTAAAAATTATATATAATTTTTGGCTTGTTTGTTTTTATGTCTTTGGACTCAAATGGTCAGCATCGGGAAGTACTTAAGAGCAAGAAGCTCCCATTTCGGTCCCACAACATGTTAAAGTCTATAAGAAAAGGGGATTTGCTAAGATTGAGACAAATCAACTTACTAAACATCTGAGAAGGGGATTCAATGCACAGCTAAGTGTCTGGGAGGGGATTTTTGTGGTCAGGTCCTAGCAACCAGTGAGGTGACCTCTCGTTTTTGTACAACCAGTGAACAGAAAACTAAGCACGGCTGCACGGCTGCAGACAAAGGACAATGAATATGGTTCTGAAGACTTGAAGCGACACAGAAATATGAAACTGACTTGCCATAGGAACCAGGAAAAAATACTATTTAGCACACAGATTGCATATTAAAAATTATATATATGTAATATATATGTATGCATGTGCAGCTGTATGTACATGTGCAGGTGTACGCCTATGAAAAATCACGTAAGTATACATAAGAAAAGATCAAGTTTTTATGACAGGAGTAAAAGCAAGCTAACTTAAACTTCCTCTACAATAGTAAATACAAGACACAATGAAATAGCATATAGAGACATCAGAAAGAAAAGTTTGAGACCTGAGAATTATATAATAAAATCAAGATGTATTTCAATATGAATGAAACAGGATAGTATTCCCAGAAGTGTAAAATCTCAGAAATCTTCCATCTACATATGCCTGTGAAAATATATCCTAGCCAAATGAAATATAACACTTTAGACTTGGAGATTGCACAGGTAGTGTTAGCATGGGGGTACGCTGTCAGAAATCCAGTGATCTTTGTGTTTTCAGCAGACATAGTGATCTGAGGTCCCTGTGGGGCTTCCTGAGATGACTCCTCTGCTGCTGTTGCCTCCTATTGAGTTCTGAGAAATGAACTTACCTAAGGGCCACCTTTTCCTGGTGGTGCACATGTAAGCTCTTGCCGTATTTGCCACAAACTTATGATGGCCAGGGCTGTTTTATTTTTGCATTTTATAACCACACTAAATTACTGGCCACCTTGCATTATTTCACTGGGAAAATCAGAGAACAGAAAGGTGCTTAGACAACATGCTGCTAAACAATGAATTGGATGTTCAGTTTCCCTGCCCACCAATGTGGATATACGAAGAGCATCATAATGATGGTTCTCCTCAACAAAGAAATTGATTAGTGCTTCTGTATCTTTAAAATTTACACTCAACTAGTTAAATCATATTTTCAATAGAGGAAAGTCTGATAAATCTTGTAGTAGAAGATATTCTCTATCATCAAGCCTGTTTTTATACATTTGCTGTTCCAGACTCATCCCTTCCTCTATGCGATGCTTTTACGGCAGTATTTACACATGTGGTATTAAGTATGTGTGAAAGAGATAACTAAAATGCTAAGAGGGCTTTTCCTAAAAAGCACAATTCTGGTTAATTTGGATTTTCCACTTTAGGTTTTAATGTATTTTTCAAATCTTCTAAAGCCAGCATAATGATGAAGAATCCTTTTCTTCCTGGTTTTGTTTGCATGTAGTTGCTCATCGTAGTCTCTAATGATCCTTTCTGCTTCTGTGGTATCAGTTATAATGTCTCCTTTTTCATTTGATTTTGAGTCTTTTCTCTTTTCCTCATTGTTAGTCTAGCTAAAGGTTTATAGATTGTTTATTTGAAAAACCAACTCTTAGTTTCATTGATCTTTTATATATTTTTTAAATTTCTAATTAATTTATTTCTGCTCTGATCTTAGTAATTTCTCTCCTACTGATTTTGTCTCTGGTTTGTTCTTGTTTCTAGTTCCTTCAGATGTAATGTTAGGTTGCTTCTTTGAAGTCTCCTTTTTTGAGGTAGGCATTTATTACTGTAAATTTCCTTCTTAAAACTGTATCCTATTTCCTTTGGGTATATGCCTAGTAGTGAGATAGCTGGGTCATAAGGCAGATTTAGTTTTAGTTCTCTGAGGAACCTCCATACTGTTTTCCACAATGACTGGTATGTTATGATTTCATTTTCATTTGTCTCCAGGAATTTTTAAATTTCTTTTTTGATTTCTTCTTTGATACATTCATTGTTTAGGAGCATATTGTTTAATTTTCATAGATTTGTAAGGTTTCTAGTGTTCCTTTTGTTATTTATTTCTAGTTTTATTACATTGTGGTAACACAAGGTAGTCGGCATGATTTCGATTATTTTAAATTTTTGTAGACTTGTTTTCTGTCCTAACATACAGTCTACTCTAGAGAATGTTCCATGTGTTGCTGAGAAGAATGTGTATTCTGCAGCTGTTGAATGAGATGTTCTGTAAATGTCCAGTAGGTACAATTGGCCTAGAGTAGAGATTAATGCTGGTTAATTTTCTGTCTGGATGAAAGTGGGGTTTTAAAGTCCCCAACTATTATTGTGTTGGAATCCATTTCTCCTATTAGGTCTGATAGTAATTGCTTTATATAACTGAAGGCTCTGGAGTTGGGTGCATATTTAGAATTGCTACATGCTCTTATTGAATCAATCCCTACATCATTATATAATGACCTCCCTTATCTTTTTTTTTTTTTACTTTCCTTGGCTTGAAGTCTATTTTATCTGATATAAGTATAGCCACTCCTACTGTTTGTTTTTGAAATGCAAATTGAAACCACAGTGAGATATTGTCTCACCCCAGTCAGAATGGCTATTATCAATAAGACAGAAAATAACAAATGCTGGTAAGGATGCAGAGAAAAGAGAACCTTCCTACATTGTTGGAGGGAATGTATATTGGTAGAGTCATTATGGAAAACAGTATGGAGGTTTCTCAGAGAACTAAAAATAGATCTACCTTATGACCCAGCTATCCCACTACTAGGTATATACCCAAAGGAAATAAAATCAATATATCAAAAAGTCACCTGCATTCCCCTATTCATTGCAATGCTATTCACAATAACCAAGAGATGGAATCAACAGAAATGCCCATCAATGGATGAACGGATTAAAAAACTTTGCTATATATACATAATGGAATACTATTCAGCCATGAAAAGAAATGATATCCTATCATTTGCAACAATGTGGATGGAACTGGAAACCATGTTAAGTGAAGAAAGTTAGGTGCAGAAAGACAAATACTGCATGGTTTTACTCATATGTGAAATCTGAAAAAAAAAGGAAAAATGTTCTTGTAGAAGTAGAGAATAGAAAATAGAATAATGGTTACAAGAGAATGGGAGAGGGAAGGAAGGTGGAGGAAAGGAGAAGGGGTGGACTAATGGACTATGCTATCCACCCTATGTGAATCATTGTGCAGCATATGCATGTATTGAAACATATTGTACCCTGCAAAAATATAAAATTTAAAAGAAAGAATCTCTAGAAGACAGTACATATTACACTTAGTTACCCCAAATATATTAAAATGTCTTAATGTACAATCAGCAAAAAGGTAGGAAGAATATAAACTAAACAATTAAATGTGGTTCTCATGGTTACATATAAGTAATGGGATAATAGGTGATAGTGTGACATGTTTGTCTTTAGTTTTTTGTATTTTCCAAATTTTTAACAATGAAATAATACTCAAAATAGGGTTTGGCAGTTACTACTCTCAAGGCACCCACATGGGCCCTGGAGGAGACAAAGTCACCCAAGCCATTGTCACCACCCTCAAGATGATGCATGCATAAATATCCACTCTCGAGGTAGTGGGTAAGATGTGCTACGTGAATGAGTGAAACTATGGAACTGTGAGGAGGGCCCAGATATCTCTTTATGCCTTCAGTGGCAGGTGAACCTTGACATGTGAGGACTGTATACACATGGCTTTCCCAGGACAGGTTCAGAAATTCAGCAACAAGATGCCTAAAATTCCTAGTGGTGCAGATGCTTTGGACGTGGGGTGAGTCCAGATGCACGGCTTGAGCTCAAGCCCGGAGCATTTTGAACGTTAAGCTAATAAGTTAGGGTTTGATTAGTTATCTGAGGGGAGCAATGGGAGGCACCCGGAAAGATTTGAGCCTAATTGCCATGACTGTAGTGGTCTTCTAGATAGAAGTGAGGAAGTGTGGTGTGCTGTGACTTACCAGCGGGAAAGAGGATCTGCTACCAGCCAGGAACAGTCACCCTGCTTGAAATGGTTGTTGCAGAAGAAAATAGAAAAGATGTCATAGCTCCATCTTTCAAGATGTTCGTATCTACTCAGGTGAACCTCAGTGAGCGCCAGTGACTGTGGTGCACTGAAAGACAGGACACCATAGGGCTGCCACTGTGCAGGTTGCTGCGCTCAGGACAACCACATCTGCCAAGTGCAGTCTACACAGCCAGTTCTGGAGTGTTTCTGCAGATGCCCCTGATTACTATCCATGCAAAAGAGGTGTAATGACCACCATCCCTCTAAAACTACACCTTTAGGAATGCACGGTATGCAACTTTTCCTAAAAGCCCTCCATGTAGAGGGTGCATCTTCTTAGGATAAAAACTAACTGGATTTTCTATCTTGAAAGCATTTTTAACATTAGAATAAATTGAAACTCTCCTCTTTCCATCAAAGAAAGCCTTCCATTATCACATAAAATGCAGAAGGGGAACATTTTTAAATTTGAAAATCTTCAACCGGCTATCTCAGTTTCACAGATAAAAATCCATTATTTCCTGATAACGTATTGGTCGGAGAGAAGTAAAACAAGATGTGATTGGAACTGAAAGCCATCCAGTTTTATTTTCCCTGCTCCTCTGATTTATGGTGAAGCCTGGCTACATACAGATGACAGCTATGAGCAGAGGTTGACATCAACTGGAGCGCCAGGAAGAGCTGTCTCCATGTGGGGGAAATATCACCTTTTCAGAGCATGTGAGCAGCGCCAAAGAAACAGACAAGGCAGAGGAGATCAATGCGACAGAAATAGTTGTCACATAATGATTAGTGAACGATCCCTCATAATAACCTCCTTCAATAGACTCCACAGAGGAGAGCTTGATTATTTGAACATTTCATACTGCTCATCATGGCTGGGCTGCATTTGCAGCCTAATTTGTATTTTTACAGGATGTGACATTTGAAAGCTGGAGGTAATTTTCAGTATCTTATTAGGTGTTTGAAATTCAGTTTGTAGCATTAGCTTCCAACATCAGCCTTTTCATTTAGCACTTATTTAGCCGAGTGGGCTGGGGAGGGGGTAACATTTGGGAAGCAGTAGAATCTCCACTAAGTCTCAAGAGTAAGTAGCATCAATTGCCATTAAGAGGACTTATCCTATATGGTCAACACAGAGCATCAACTCAACCTTCATCAATAGGAAGCCCCAACACAGACCTCAAAACTGGTTTTGCTACTGATCCCCCCTGGGAATGACTGTATTTCTACCCAAACCCCAGCTGCCTGGAGCATGATTCAGTTGTGTCATTCAGGGTTTGGAATACTTAACCAGTGTGAGAATCTATTGGTTCTTACTGAGATAGTCATAGGATTTTTCACAGGTCCTGGTTTCCTTTAGGACCCAGAAAAAAAAATCAGGCTAAATTCATGTCTCAGAAGGACAGAAAAAAAAATCAGGACTATTGGAAAAGTTGGCTGCTCTGAGCAGAGTATGAACGAAGCGGTAGGAGTTACAACATACGTCAGGTTACAAAAACTAGAGCCCATCCTTGTGTCCTACAAACTCCTAGAGAGTGGAGGAGATGGACGAGGCCAGTTCAAGAAAAATACCTGTGGAATCTGGATTCTATGCTGCCCTCTTCTGCCAGTGCACTCAAATGCACACTTGACGTCTTGTGGCTTCACAGCTGCAGCAGGCTCTGTGGTGCTCTCACGTGGTCATTTGCCTTCTCTTCTTTGTTCCTCCCTAGAGAAGCAAAGAGAAGCATTTTCCATTTTGGAGGGTTCTGCTCACTAATTTTTAAGCTGATAAATGTATCCAATCCCACATTACTAGTAAATAGAGTCTTCTTTCTAGGATAATATTTGCATTTTAATATCTATCAACTATATAAATTATTGGGACCCACCGTATTAATGCCAATGATACAAATTCTAGGCAGTTTGGTTGAAAAGGCACTTGGGGATAAATAGAAATATAGAAGCCTTGCTTATCAAGTCACACAAATAGATTCAAATTGGACCAGAAAGAAAATCCATCTTAAAAAGTGTTGGCTTATAATAAATGGTATTTGTTTTCTAATTTAACCAAACAACTTTGGTCCTAAGTGTTTAGCTTTGTCCCACCCAGCCTGAAAATCAAGAGCTAGTACTAGCAACATCAATAAGACCCTGTGAGATTCTTTCGTGTTTGTGTTTTGGTTTTGTTTAGCATGTAGATAGAACTACATTAAGAAATAAACATTTTACTGAGGCTGTTTATAACCTTTAAATAGCTTGAGCTGTGATGTTTAATTACACAAAGCGAAAGAAGCAATCCACAGTCTTTAATATCACTTGCTCCTTAGAAATTCCGATCAGGGTTTCTTCACTTTGGCAAATTAGGATACATTTAGTAGAGAGAAGGAAATACTAGGCAGCGATGCTGTTGAGTTGGTGGTTTGGCCATGTTAACAACCAGTGTGGGTAACTGCACAACCAATCCGATTAGCTCAGCAGGATTTAACTGAAAACAGGTCTTAAAACAGTCTCCCCCCTCCTTTCTTCCCCAATAAAAATTAATATGACTTAGTCATACATTTTACTCTGTTTGGTTAGAAGATATCTGATCAAGCTACTTAATATAAATAAGTGGTATTTGTTCCTTTAATGGAAACACAGATTTTAGAAAAAGAGATATTTTATCTAAAAACATGCTACTTAACAATCCCCATGAATTTTTATCCTATGCTCTTTTAGATAGTTTTCTGTATTTTTTTAACCTTCAAATAACTGTTGAACTTCCCTGTCATATGTTTTTAATGCTCTCTCCCGCACTCCGTTTAACTCAAATTGGCTGAAAGTGATCTCATAGTTTGAGATATATTTTACAAGAAAAATCAGGCTGAATTTATAAGCTTTTCACAGAAAACACTGAAAATATTTCACCCCCAAAAGGAACTGGCAATGCCGATATAAAAAGAAACAATGACCACAGAGTATGGATCGAATTAACAGAATAATTGACAGATCCCCACTTCATTTTGCACTGTGACATGGGGATCTAATCTTTTTTGTTATCTTAATGATCAATACCACTTGCTACAGCTGAATCAATTCTGGCATGATTCTCAATCATTATGGTGGCTAAAATGACCAAACCAATTTAATGACTCGACCTAGTCACTGCATGTATGTAGTTTTCCTTTCTCTTTTGATATCTATGTTTAGTCTGTACATATTTTATACTTGTTGCATATATTTAAGAATTTCCAGAAACACATATCATGTATTGTACTAGAAACTGCAGCTGAGCTCAAATAGCCCACGCACCACCTCCACCTGTCTCTATCTCCTATGACTACCTTTAATGACAACACACAAATTTTCACTTTTACAAAGTTGCTGGTTTAAGGCCAAAAGCATTCCAAAAGAAAATCTTTCCCACTTTGATTATTTTCCCAATATCCAGTGATTTTTTTTTCTGAGGACAATGGGAACTTTAAAGAGAGAAGACGTAAGAAGAACAAGGAGAGGAAGATGGTAGAGAAGAAAACACCAGTAACGTCTCCCCACCTGACAGAAATTACACTGGCAGAACCTGTCTGATGTAACTATTTGGGAACTCCAGGGTCTACTGAAGGCTTACAACTTCCAGAGAAAGACTTGGACATAAACTGGAGCTAATTTTGGTAAATTTCAGCTCTTAGCATGACAGCAGCTACACATTCCCCAGCCCAGCCCAACAACAGGCAGCTGTGCACATGTTTCCAGCTCAAGCTGCACATAGCTTGCAGGAGCCAGGGTGGGAAATAAGGACCAAGTCCTCCAAATATTGGGGATGCATGTCCTGATTGCCAATCGCTGTCTCCAATCACAAAGGTACAGACAATCAGTGGCTGTCATTGCAACTTCCCCCATTTTTTCAACCCCCTCCCCCCTTAGCTGAAGTGATACCTAGGGGATTTAAAAAATTGGGGTCCTTCCCCTCCTCTTTATTTTTCCTTTTCAGGAGTCAGACATTAAATACTAGGACATTCAAAACAAATGCATTCTATTAGTCCATTTCTGTGGCTTATAACAAAATACATGGTACCAGCAGGTAATTAAAAAGGAAAATAAAATATATTACTTACAGTTTCTGAGGCTGGAAAGGCCAAAGTCCATTTGGTGGTGGTGACAGTGACCCAGGGGTCATACACTGCAGGATGGTGGAAGCAGAGAAAACAAAGAGAGCAGAGAGAGAGAGAGCAGAGAGTGAATCTCCTTTCTCTTCCTTTAAAGCCCTCAGAACCACACACCTGACCACCATTTTTAATCCATTTATAGGATATGATCCTATAATCTAATCATCTCTTCAAGGCTCCACCTTTCAATTACCATAATAGGATTTCCCACCCTCTTATCAGTCACCGTGGGGGGGGGGCAATTTTCTAATACATAAAACTTGGGGGACACAGTTTAAGCTTCAGTGAGTTTTGGGGGGACATAATTCAATCTACTGCATTCCACCCCTGGCCCCCCAAAACTCATGTCCTTTTCACACACAAATACATTCATTTCATCCCCAAAGTCTTAAGTCGTTTCAACTCAAAAGTCCGAAGTTCAAGGTCCCATCTGTGAAATCAAAACAAGTTATCTATTTCCAAGATATGGGGTAGGGGGGCAAACTTAGGGTACATATCCTATTCAAAAAGGGAGAAATAGGCCAAAAGAAAGGGGTGACAGGTCCTAAACAAGTCCAAAATCCAGTAGGCATTAACTCTCAAAGCTGGTGAATCACATACCTTCACTCCATGTTTGATGTCCTCTGTGCACTGCAGTGGGGGTCGGGTCCCCACATCCTCAGGCAGCTCTGCTTCTATGGCTTTCTTGGTCTCAGGCAACACTTCAGCTCTCCCAGGCTGTCATTCCACTCTGATAGCTCCACAAGTCTGGGGTCTCCATGGTGGTCCCACACTCTTGGCTCCACTAGGCATAGTGCTGATGGGGTTTTTCTGCTGCAACTCTGCCTCACATTTCTGCTCAACACTGTTCTAGCAAAGGCTCTATGTGGTGACTCTGCCCCTGTGACAGATCTCTCCCTGGGTGCTCAGGCTTTTCCTCATATGCTTTGAAATCAGGGTGGAGGCTCCCAAGCCTTCACAGCTTTGGCGTTCCGTGAGCCTGCAGACCTGACATCACATGGACACTGACAAGGCTTCTGGCTTGTGTTTTCCAAAGCTGTGGGTGCAGCCATACCTGGGGCAAATTTAGCCACAGCTGGAGCAGCCAAAGCAGCTGGGATGCTGGTGCTGGAAGTGGTTTCCAGAGGTGGCACTGGGCATCGAACCTGTGGAGGGTACCTCAGGCCTGTTCCCCAAGACCATTCTGTCTTCTTAGGTCTTTGGGCCTGTAATAGAAGGGCTGGCCCCAGAGGCTTCTGCAATGCCTTCAGGACCTTTTTCCCCTTCTCTTGATAATCCCATTCTTTTGTGTTAATCTTCTCAGTACCATTGATTTTTTTCTCTGAAAATGCTCCCTGCTTCTCTAGCACATGGCCTGGCTGCAAGTTTCCCAAATCTTTACAGTCTGCTTCCCTTTTAAATTCTGGCTTTATGTCGTGTCTTTGCCACCATAACTCAGCACAGGCTGTTACAAGTAAGCATGCAGCTTCCTGAATGCTTTGCTGCTTAGAAATTTCTTCTACCAAATGCTCTGGTTCACAACTCCTAAGTTCCAACTTCTGTAAAGTCCTAGGGCATGGACAGAATGCAGCTAAATTCCTTGCCATTTCACAGCAAGGGTGATCTTTGTCCCAGTTTCCAAGAAACTCCTTCTTATTTCTATCTGAGACCTCCTTAGAATGGTCTTTACAGTCCATATCTCTACCAACATTCTGCTCACCATCACATAATCAGTCTCTAAGACATTCCAAACTTCCCCTCATCTTTTTGTCTTCTTCTGAGTCCTCCAAACTCCTCTAACCTTTACCTAATACCAATTCCCAAAGCTGCTTCCACATTTTCAAGTATTTTTTATAAGCAACTCTCCAACTGTCTAGTACCAACTTTCTGTATTAGTCCATTTCTGTTGCTTATAACAAAATACTTGGAACTGAGTAATTTACAAGAAAACAAAATTTATTGCTTACAGTTTCAGAGGCTGGAAAGCTTGAAGTCCATTTGGTGATGGTGACAGTGACCCAGGGGTCTCACATTGCAAGATGATAGAAGCAGACAGAACAGAGAGAGAGCAGAGAGGGCAAGAGAGAAATCTCTGTCTTCTTTTAAAGCCCTCAGAACCACACACCTGATCACCATTTTTAATCCATTCACTAGGGCATGATCCTACAATCTAATCTCCTCTTCAAGGCTCCACCTTTCGATTACCATAATAGGGTTTCCCTGCCTCCTAACAGTCACCATGGGGGCCAAGTTTCTAATGCATAAAATTTATGGGACACAATTCAAGCTTCAGTGAGTTTTGGAGGGACATAATTCAATCCACTACACGTACATGTGGGGAAAATTAGAAAATGACCACATATTCCAAAAGAAAGGCTTAGAAAAGTCCCAGAAGACCTTAAGCTGACATCTCAGGCAGATCCTCGGCACAGAGACAGGCTGCTACAATAAAAAGAGGCAATAAATAAAAACAATAACAAAAACAGCAAATCCTGGGGCAGGGGAAGATTCTGATTTTCACCATTACCACATTATTAGACTCAAATGTTCAGTTTTCAACCAACCAAACAAACAAAAAACAAAAAGAAAAACACAAGGCATACAAAAAAAAAAGAAAGTAAGAAAGTACGGCCCATTCACACATACACACACAAATAAATAACAGAAACTGCTTCCAAAAAAGACCTAATGGCAGGTCTACTAAACAAAGACTTTAAAACAATAGTCTTAGAGATTCATAAAAAACTAAAAAGATATGTGCAGAAAGACAAGAAAACTATGTATAAACAAAATGGAAATATCAAAAAAGAGACAGAAAACATAAAAAGAAACCAAAAAGAAATTCTGGAACTGAAAATTACAATAACTGAAATAAAAAATTCTCTAGAGGAGTTGAAAAGCATATTTGAGCAGGTAGAAAATAGAATCAGTAAACTTGAAGACAGGGAAATGACAATTATTACATCTGAGCAACAGAAAGGAAAAAACACTGGAGAAAGTGAATAGAGTTTAAGAAGCATTCAGGATACCACCAAAATGATCAACATAGGGATTGTTGGAATTCCAAAAGGAAAAGAAAGATAAAAATGAGAGAGGACGCTCAATGAAATAATGGCTGAAAACACCCCAGATTTAATGAAAGGCATGAATATAAGCATCCAGGGAGCTGAAAGAACTCCAAGTAAGATGAACTTGGAGACCTACATTGAGACAAATTATAGTAGAATTTTTGAAAGACAAAAACAAAGAGAGAATGCTGAAAGCAGCAAGAGAGAAGCAACTCACCACATATGAATAATCCTAAATAAGTTATCAGCAGAAATCTCATCAGAAACTTTGGAAGCCAGAAGGCAGTGAGTCAATATATTCGAGTGCTAAAGAAAAAACTATATATATCAACCAAGAATCCTATATCTGGCAAAACTGTTCTTCAAAAGTAAAGGAGAAATGAAGATATTCCCAGATAAGAGAAAGTTGAGAAAGTTTGTTACCACTAGACCTGCCCTGCAAGAAGTGCTCAAGGGAGTCCTAATGGTGAAGGGAAAGGACACTACAGCAGTAACTTGCAGCCATAAGAAGAAATAAAGGTTTCGATAAAGGCAAATACACAGGCAATTTATAAAGCTAGTATTACTGTAACAATAGTTTGTAACTCTACTTTTTGATTTCTACATGATTTAAGAGACTAAAACATTGTTTAAATTATTAATCTAGGGCCGGCCCGGTGGCGTACTCGGTTGAGTGTGGCGCTTGGGAGCATGGCGGCGCTCCCGCCGAGGGTTTGGATCCCATATAGAGACCGGTCCGCTCACTGGTTGAGCGCAGTGCAGGAGCAACACCAAGGGTTGCGATCCCGTTACCGGTCATGAAAAAAAAAAATTATTAATCTAAAAGCTAGTATCATTGTAACTTATTTGTAACCTCACATTTTACTTTCCACACTATTTAAGAGACTAATGCATTTAAAAATGTATTGTGTTATGTTTTAGGGCACACACTATATAAAAATATAATTGTGTGAAATTAACAATCAGAAGAGATGGTAATGGGATTGTAAAGAAGCAGAGTTTTTGTATATTATTGAAGCTAAGCTGGTATAAATTCAATTGCAGTGTTATAACTTTACCATGTTAAGTGTAATCTTCATGGTAATCACAAAGAAAATAGAGAGAGAATATACACACAGGGAAAAGAGAAAGGAATTTTAACATTTCACTATAAAAAAATCAGCTAAACATAAAAGAAAACAGTAATGCAGGAAATGAGGGACCAAAACAAGCTATAAGGTGTATTAAGAACAAATAGCAAAATGACAGAAGTCCCTCCTCACCAGTAATTGCTTTAAATGTAAATAAATTAAACTCTCCAAACAAGACAGAAATTGGATGAAGAAGTAAAAACAGGCCGGCCTGGTGGCGCACTGCTACAGTGCTCCACTTGGGAGTGCGGCGGCGCTCCCGCCGAGGGTTTGGATCCCACATACAGACCGGTTCCCGCTCACTGGCGGTGCGAGGTGCGGGGGCAGCACCGAGGGTTGCGATCCCGTTGCCGGTCCCGGTCCAGTACGGGCGCAACACTGAAGGTTGCGATCCGTTGCCGGACACGAAAAAAGACAAAAAAAAAAAAAGAAGTAAAAACAGATTATCTAACTGCATGCTATGTACACAACACTTACTTCAGATCCAAATACACAAATAGGGGCCGGCCCGGTGGCGCACTCGGTTGAGTGCGGCGCTTGGGAGCGCGGCGGCACTCCCGCTGAGGGTTCAGATCCCATATAGAGACCGGTTCGCTCACTGGCTGAGCGCGGTGCGGGTGCGACACCGAGGGTTGCGATCCCGTTAAAAGACAAAAAAAGGAAAAAAAAAAAAAAAAAACAAATACACAAATAGATTGAAAGCAAAAATATGGAAAAAATATTTCATGAAAAAGGTAACCAAAAATAGCAAGAGTGGCTATATTAATATCAGACAAAATGGACATTAAATGAAAAAAGTTTGCAAAAGACAAAAAAGAACATTATATTTTAATAAAAGGTATGATATAGCAAAAAGATATAATTATAAATATTCACATACATAATGACAGACCACCAAAATAAATGAAGAAAAAACTGACAGATTTAATGGGAAAAATAGATAGCTCTAAAATAATAGTTGGAGACTTTGATACCCCACACTCAGATGGAAAACCCATCCAGAAGATAAGTGAGGAAACAGAGCACTTAAACAACTCAATAAATCAACTAGATCTATCCATCATACATAGAACACACTACCCAACAATAACAGCATACACATTCTTCTCATGTGTCCATGAGACAATTTCCGTGATAGACCATGTCATAGGCCACAATTAAGTCTCAAGAGATTTCAAAAGATAGCTATCATATAAAGTATCTTCTCTGGCCACAACAGGATAAAGTTAGAAATTAATAACAGGGCTAAGCCCATGGGGCACTTGGGAGAGTGCGGTGCTGGGAGCGCAGCGGCGCTCCCGCCACAGGTTCGGATCCTATATAGGGATGACCGGTGCGCTCGCTGGCTAAGCAGGGTGCGGCCAGTCTCACAAAGGACAAAAAAAAAAAAAAAAGAAATTAATAACATATGAAATTGGAAAATTTACATCTTTTTGGATATTAAACAACACACTCTTAAATAACCAATGGATCAAAGAAAAAATCACAAGAGAAATTAGAAATTATTTATAGATGAATGAAAACAAAAACACAATACCAAAACTTAAGGGTCAATGAAAACATACCAAAACTTAAGAAAGCAATGCTAAGGAGAAAATTGCAAAAAGAACATCAAATCATCAACAATCTAACTTTACAACTTAAGGAACTAGAAAAATTAGAACTAACTAAACTCAAAACTAGCAGAAGGAAGAAAACAATGAAGATTAGAGCAAAGATAAATAAAATATAGAATTAAAAAAACATAGAGAAAATTAGTGAAACCAAAAGTTGGTTCTTTGAAAAAGATAAACAAAATTGACAAACCTTTAGCTAAATGGGCTAAGAAAAAAAGAGAATGCTCAAATTACTAACATCAGAAATGAACGTGGGAACATTATTACTGATTCTACAGAAATAAAAAGGATTGTAAGAGAGAACTATTAACAATTGTGCATCGACAAATTATACAACCTAGAGGAAATGGACAAATTCCTGGAAACACACAACCTACCAAGACTAAATCATGAAGAAATAGAAAATCTCAAAGATATAACTACTTAGGAGATTGAATCAGTAATCAAAAATCTCCTGCTGAGGAAGAGCCCTGGACCTAATGGCTTCACTGAGGAATTCTACCAGACATTTAAAGAATTAATACCAATCCTTCTCAAACTTTTCCAAAAAACTGAAGAGAAGGGAACACTTCCTAACTTTTTCTAGGAGGCAAGCATCACTCTGATACCAAAGCCAGACACTACAAGGAGAAAATTTATGAACAACGACGCAAAGATTCTCAACAAAATGCTAGCTACCAAATTCAGCAGCACATTCAGAAGATTATAGAGTAGTTCCCCTTTATCAATGGAAGATGCATCCCAAGACCCCCACTGGAAGTCTGAAACCACAGATAGTACTGAACCCTATAGATACTATGTTTTTTCTTATGAGTACATATCCATGATAATTTATTAATTAGCACAGTACTCTGGTTTGGGGGGGCATTATTAAGTAAAATAAGGATGACTTGAACACAAGCACTGAAATACTACAACAGTCAATCTGATAACCAGGAAACTACTATGTGACTAATGAGTGGGCAGCATATACACTATGGATGTGGTGGACAAAGGATGATTCCCATCCCAGATGGGACAAAGTGGGACAGTGCAAGATTTCATTACACTCCTCAGAATAACATGCAATTTAAAATTTATAACTTGCTTGTTTCTGGAATTTTCCATTTAATATTTTCAGATTGTGGTTGACCACAGGTAGCTGAAACCATGGAAAGAAAAACCATAAACAATTGAGGACTACTATACACCACAATCAGATGGGATTCATTCCTAGATTTCAAGGATGGTTCACCAGATGAAAATCAATCAATATAAAACAGGGCATTAACAGAATGAAGGAAAAACCACGTGATCGTACAAATTGATGTTAAAAAAGCATTTGACAGAACGTAATACCCTTTCATGATAAAAAACATTCAGCAAACTAGGACTAAAAGAAAACTACCTCAGCATAATGAAAGCAATAGGTGAAAAACCAAAAAGAGCAAACACCATACTTAATGGTGAAAGATAGAAAGCTTTTCCTCTAAGACAGGAACAAGACAAGGACACCCACTTTTACCACTTCTATTTAACATAGGACTGGAATTTCTAGCCAGAGCAATTGGGCAAGAATAAGAAATAAAGGTCAGATGAGTTAAAAAGGAAGAAGGAAAAGAATCTCTGCTCATAGATGATATAATATGTTGAAAACACTAAAGATTCTACTAAAAAAATCTGGTAGAACTAATCAATGAATTCATCAGTGTAGCAGGATACAAAGTCAGGGCAAAAGAAATCAATTGTTTATCTATACACTAACAAGAAACAATATGAAAAGGAAATTATAAAAACAATTCCATTTTTAATAGCATCAAAAAGAGTAAAATACTTAGGAATTAACTTAACCAAGAAAGGGAAAGACATGTACAATGAACTACAGAACATTGCTGAAAGAAATTTAAAAAGGTGTAAATAAATGGAAATACATTCCATGTTAATGGATTAAAAGATTTATTGCTAAGATGTTAATCTTATTGAAAGAGATCCACAGATTTAATGCAATCCCTATCAAAATATCAATGATTTTTAAAATACTAATAGAAAAACCCATCCTAAAATTTATATTGACTTTCAAGGGACCCTGAGTATCCAAAACTATTTTGAAAAAGAAAAATATAGCTGTGGACTCACAATACCTGATTTCAAAACTTACTACAAAGCTACAGTAATCAAAACTGTGGTAATGCAAATTTCTTAAAGAAAACATAGGAGAAACGCTCCAGGAAGTGGGACTGGGCACAGACTTCATGAATACAACCCAAAAGCATGGGCAACCACAGGAAAAATAAACAAATGGGGTTATATCAAACTAAAAAGCTTCTGCACAGCAAAAGAAACAATTAACAGAGTTAAAAGACAACCAACAGAGTGGGAGAAAATATTCGCAAAATATACATCTGACAAAAGATTAATATCCACAATATACAGGGAACTGAAAAAACTTTACAAGAAAAAAACAAGTAACACAATTAAAAACTGGACAAAGGAGCTAAATAGGCATTTATCAAAGGAGGATATACGAATGGCCAACAGACACATGAAAAAATGCTCAACATCAGTCAGCATTCGGGAAATGCAAATCAAAACCACACTGAGATACCATCTCACCCCAGTTAGGATGGCTAATATCCAAGACTGAGAATGACAAATGCTGGTGACGTTGTGGAGGAAAAAGAACTCTCATACATTGTTGGTGGGACTGCAAAATGGTGCAGCCTCTATGGAAAATGGTATGGAGGTTCCTCAAACAATTGCAGATAGATCTACCATATGACCCAGCTATCCCACTGCTGGGAATATATCCAAAGGAATGGAAATCATCAAGTCGAAGGTATACCTGTTATCCAATGTTCACTGCAGCACTCTTTACAATAGCGAAGAGTTGGAACCAGCCCAAATGTCCATCATCAGATGAGTGGATATGGAAAATGTGGTATATCTACACAATGGAATACCACTCTGCTATAAAAAAGAATGAAATACTGCCATTTGCAACAACATGGATGGACCTAGAGAAAATTATATTAAGTAAAACAAGTCAGGCACAGAAAGAGAAATATCACATGTTCTCACTTGTTTGTGGGAGCTAAAAATACACAAATAAACTGGAGGTGGGGGAGTGGGAAGAAGACACAACAATCATAATTCCTTGAAGTTGTTATGACAAAGGAACAGATATGAGGTTGTTGGGAGCGAGGGGGAGAGTGAGGGGGAGGGAGGTTTCAGAAATGGGCCGCAATAGTAAACCGTATTGTATATTGATTTAAAAAAAACACAAAAAACTGTGGTAATGTTATAAAGAGAGACATAAGAGACATATAGACTAATGGAACAGAATAAAAAGCCCAGAAAAAATTCTTGCATATACTGTCACATGATTCTGACAAGCATACCAAGACCATTCATTTTCTCCATTGAAGGGGAGAAAAGACAATCTTTTCAACAAATGGTACTGGGAAAATTTGATATCCACATGCAAAAGAATAAAGTTGGACTCCCACTTAACAACACACGTGAAAAATAACTCAAAATGGATCAAAGACCTAAAGACCTAAATGTAAGACCTAAAACTTTTAGAAGAATGACAAGGAAAAATCTTCATGACACTGGATTTGGCAATGATTTCTTAGATATGTTAAGAAAAGTACAGTTAACAAAAGTAAAAATAGGCAAATAGTACTGGATAAAAGTTTTTAAATTGTATACATCAGAAAATCATATCAACAGAGTAAAAAAACAACATGCAGATTGGAAGAAAATATTTGCAAGTTACACATTTGGAATGCTGTGCTCTATTCATGGGAATGTAAAATGGTACAGCTGCTTTGAAAACTGGTGTGGAGGTTCAATTCAACTTCTGGGTATATATCTAAAAGAATTGAAAACAGGGGCTGAAAAAGATGTCTGTACACTCACGTTATAACAGCATTATTCATAATAGCTAAAGTGTTGAAGCAACTCAAGTGTTCATTGACACGTGAATGGCTAAGCAAAATGTATACACATACAATGGGGTTTTATTCAGCCGTAGAAAGGAAGTAAATTCTGACATACACTACAACATAGATGATCATTGAGGACATCATGCTAAATAAAATAAGCCAGTCACAAACAGACAAACACTATGTAATTCAACTTATATGAGGTTTCTAGAGTGGTCACAGAGACAGAAAGTAGAATGGTGGTTACCAGAGGCTAGGGCTGTGGGTAGAGGTTGGAGAACAGAGAGTTATTGTTTAAAGGATACAACATTTCAGTTTTACAAGATGAAAAAGTTCTGGAGATCTGTTTTACAACAATGTGAATATGCCTAGCACTGCTATACACGTAAAAAATGGTTAAAATGGCAAATTATACATGTTTTACTGCAGTGAAATTTTAAAAAAATAATAATAATAACACTCTTTCAGTTTGATGAGAGGGAGAGAATGGAGGGGAATAGATAGGTAGATATTTAGACCCAGACACATTTACGTAAGGTACATCAAAAGTGACTGTGCCTCTTAGCATTTAAGCACTTGCTGATGCAAAAAACAGAAAGCATGATGGTCTCATTTCTCCCAGAAGAGAAAATCAGGTAATGGAGATGGAGGACGCTGTGTTAGCCAGATCCCACCTCTGCCCTTCTTACCCCGCAGTAAAAAGAGCTCGGCTGGCAAAAGACACAGAGGCTGAGCTGCAGCTGATCAGAACTGATCGCACCAGCAGGTGTTTCTATGGTGATGGGAATAAGCTGGGGATTTGAGGATTATGGGAATAGAATCTGGACAGCCAAAGAAAAACGAAGGGTGGAAGGAAATGTGCCAAACATTAGATTCTCTGTAGCTGAAAAATATTTATTTCTATATCATATTAATCTTCACATTTTCTGAGAAGGGACGTTAAGCCAAACTGAGCTGTCCCCGTGAATCTTTTAATTTACTATTCTAATGAAGAGGGAGAGTGATAGCTCTTAAGGTTAAACAGACAATGATTTGCAAACCACAGACTGCCAGGTTTATTGATTCCTTATGAAAGCTTTCTGTTCAGTGTTGCTTGCTGGCAAACTTCACTGCCAAGGTCAGGCAGACAGTTACTCATATTTCTTTTTCTTTCTTTCTTTCTTTCTTTTTTTAACATTGAACACTAAAATTAGTCTTTCTTAGTAAAATTTTCTTGCTTCTTTTCAACTTCACCTCTTTGGTTTATTTGATGGGCAGGACAGCAAACTTGATTAAACTTTTCATTCAAACAACAAGGATTCAGAACAAATAGTTTTAAGTTATAAGTGTCCTTACAACAATTATATTGGAGCTTCAAACACAATTGAACAAGATCTTTTGAGAGCCACTTGGATCAGTCATTCCTGGAAAAACAATTTTAAAGTATCTCTATGAAATGTCATTCTCTAGGAGAAGAAAAGCATGCTAATATATTTTTTAATTATTTTTAAAATATACAGGCAGCCACAAAAATTACAAAAATGCCAATACATATGTGAAAATCATTTTCAGAGTACATTTGATCCACACATCTCTTCTATTATGAGGCATTCTTGAAGCACGTTTTTATTTTTAATTTTCACGGTACCCTGGAATTTTCTGAGAAGGCGGCATATTGCTCTACAGTTTCTCTTTTGGAAGTTTAAAATGTTTACATAGCCCAAGAAAAAAATGTCCAAAAAAGCCAATAGACATCCTCTCATGGGAGCCTTCTTCAGTACTTCTCCTTTCTTCCCAGTCAGGATTCTTTCCTCTGTAACCCACCCCAAGGCCTGGGCTTCTCCAATGAGCCACAAAGACCCCAATTCAATAAGCATCATTTGAGCACCCACTGTGTAGAGATGAGGGAGTCCCAGCTTTAGCTTCAAGCTGTCCAAAATACAGGGAACAGAGGTCTATTTCTTAGGGATAGTGCGTACTACCTGACATTCCTCTGCGATAGCTCTCACATGTGGTGACGACATGCTTCCTGAGAAGCTTTGGTAGAATATCCATTTTGCCCCTACTCCATGTCTGCATTTTCCCACCGTGGTCTCCTCATTACCTACTGCAGTGACTGACCCAACATGGGAATGTGCTTATATAGACTGAATGTTCACGTCCCAAAGTTTGTATGTTGAAGCCTAACCACCAACTGGATGGTGTTAGGAGCTGGGGCCTTTGGGAGGTGATTAGGTCACGAGGGTGGAGCCTCATGATGGGATCAGTGCCCTTAGGCAAGAGACCCCAGAGGGCTCCCTCACTCCTTCCATTGTGTGAGGACAATGTAAGAAGGCGCCTCTGTGAGCCAGAAAGCAGGCCCTTCCCAAACACTGGACTCTGCCACGCCTTGATCTTGGACTTCCAATCTCCAGAACTGTAAGAAATCAATGTCTATTGTTTATAAGCCACCCAATCTATGGTATTTTGCTATAACAGTCCAAACAAATCAAGACCAATAAGTAAATGAATAAAAGAATAAATCAGACAGAAGACCAGGTCACAGGAACCAAGCTGACGCCCTTCTACAAGCCGGGTAACATGAAGTAGAAGGGGTTGTGGCTGGAGGGTGAAGCAGGACCCAGCAGCTGCTGTAGGAGAACCCAGTTCTGGGCCAAGAGGACATCTCCGGGCTCTCCATCCCTGCCAGGCCAGAGAACGCTGCAGGTGGTGAGGCCTGCACAACAGCCCCTCAGTCCTGCTCCCAGGAGTGTAACTGGGACCAGCTTTCTGCAGTGGCATTGGGCAATATGTGCACGAAAATCCTATCAATGTTCATGTCTACAAGCCAGAAACTCCACATCTAATACAAGAAATCTAAAAAAATGGAATTTGTAAGATTTTGCAATAAAAGTAGAAAACGACTTTATAATATTGCTTATAAAATTTAACAATAGGAAAATTGGTTACCTAAATGAGAGCTCATTCATATGCTGACATATGTAGCCTTTCAAAAGAAAATTTTACAGTACTAATTAATAATGTGAGAAATTCTCATTAAATATTTTAAAGTCAAATAGCAGTTTACAAATCAGGAATAGGAATTATTGAGGTTCTTTTTAAATATTCCCCTGATATATTTATACATTTCAAAGACATATTTAGGATCCCACTTCATCTCTGAATGGTGTGGTTAGGGGTTAGAAATTACTATTATTGCTTTTGTAATTGCATTCATGATGAGAAAACCCACTTGAAAATGTAAAAGAACTGCTCCATTCCCTGTGTCAGTGCACTTTGGAAGTGTAAAGGACTTGAGTCTTTACGAGAGGTGCTTGGTTGTCCCACTGGTAAAGAGGTGGAAAAGAAAGACACAGAAAAATGCCCTTCCCCTTTGATCTGTCTCGAAGGTTTCAAGGTCCCAGGTTTGCTCTCTTGCTCAACTTCCTTCTCTCTATATGTACTGTCCATATATTATCTACATCCAGGATTTCAATTCTATCTGTAAACCAATGACTCTTGCATCTATGTGTCTGGCCTGGAGCTCTTTTGTGAGTGACAAACCACTTCAAGCTAAAAATTCAAACTCCTTGGAATGGCCTGCAAGACTCTCTACAATCTGGTCATTGTCATTGTCTTTCTTGGCAATACTTATCCCCTGAACCCTTGCCCTACATACATGCACACACATTCATGCATATGTACAAAAACATATGTATGTTCAAACACCCTGAATGCTCAAGCAGCACAAACCTACTTCCCATTCCCTTGCTGAGCACATGTTTGCATTTCATTCCAGGATATAGGCCCTAGGGGACATACACAAATATGTTCGAAAATAGCACTTCCCAAAATAGTCCAAAAAAATGAGGAGACAATAAGTATCCATTAATAGCAGACTAGGCAAATTAATTATAGCATAACTGCACAATAGAATAGAATAGAGCAACGAAAATCAATGAACAACAACCATCTGCATGAATAGGGGTACATCTCAAAAACAAAATGCTTCCTAAAAGAACCACATCACAGAAGAATATATATAGTATATTCTATTTCCACAAAGTTCAACACCAGGCAAAACTAAGCAATCTATGGCTTGGAGATGTGTGTATGGTGAAAATATAAAGAAATCAAGGGAATGACTAACAGTAATGCCAGGACAGTTGTCACCTGAAGGGGAGGGAAGGGTGCATCAGGCCAGCACAGCAGGGTCTTGCAGGAACTGTCACTGTGTCAGCTCTTGCACTGACTGATGGTGCTAGAAAGGTTTGCTTATGATCACTCTTTCCTACATTCATCTGAAGTGAAACATGTTAATTTTAAAAAACAAAACTGCCCCCTCCCCCATAAACTAGAGAAGACAGAAGAGTATTTCAGAGAAAGGAAGAAGCATGTTCAAATGTCTGAAGGGGGAAAGGAACTTGTCATGGGCCAAGAACAGAAAGTCAGCAAGAGGGATGATGGCGGCTTAGGCTCCAGCGAGAGCAGAGAGTTCAAGACAAATTCTGAAGTTGGAAGCACAGACTTTTTCTATGAGCATGATGATGAAGATGGACATTTCAGGAAAGATGTCAGATTTATGGCATAAGAGAATGCATGAATGAAGCTACCACTGATTAAGGAAAAGGAGACAGGAAGAAGAGATAGAGAGGGTGAAACAGATCCCAGTGTGGTTTTGAACAAGTTAATTTTCAAATGCCCATAACCCAACCCAAGGAGGCAACTGGGGATGCAGATCTGTGTCAGAGAAAGCATCAGGACTGACATATAAATCCAGTTTGGAAGAGTTGGGTAGTCAATATTTTTTATGCTGTGGGAATTTATTAGACTACCTAAAGTAAATGTGTAAAGGTGAAATTGGAAGGGGCTTGGAAATGGAGCCTGAGGATGTTCAACATTTAAAGTTTGGATGGGGAAGGAGAGTTGGGGATAAAAAGAGGGACAGTTCATTAAGGGCTAAAATCTTCAATAAATCCTGTAGTATTATCAGAAGGTTGGCAAATGACCAAACAAGAGGACAGTGTGCTGCAGGTAGAAAGAGAAAAATATTTTTTCACTCTTCTTAGATCCTCTTCATACTCTGATTTAAATGATGATACTCTGAGTAAACATGACATTAATACCATCTTTATGACATGTCAAGATGAGGAAGCTGAGGCTGGAAATGTGGACGATGTGGCCATATCACACCTTCAGAGAATATTAACAATCCAAGATTAAGGCCAAGTGTCCAGAATTCCAGATCCAAAAACATCTATACCTTAAATCTCTCCTTCCCAGAAAGATTTCTTTTATTCACTTTATACAAGAAAGACATGTTTTTGTATCTATCCCACATGTGGAATTTTAGTAATATAGTCTAAACACTATTGACGTTCTTACTAGGAGCAAACTAAGAGTTTTGAAGGCAACTTGTTTCTGTACTGCCACAGCACCACTCCACAGCATAAAACAAAACTGAGGCAACATCATCATAAACACTTATGAAAGCAAAGTAGGCTGGTCGTGAGCATATTTTAATCAGAATATTCTAGGTTTGCCTACTTTCACCCAATTTGAATATTAAATCTAAATTTTTTATTCTCATATCTCCAATTTCTGTACTAGCCACATTATTTTAACCTCAATTTATAAAACTATTTATCACAGAAGGATTAGTATCAGACAGTTATTTATATATGTATATGTGTATATACAAGGGTACTTCAAAAAATTCATGGAAAAATAGAGTTAAAGAATGAAACAAATCATTCCAAAAACTTTTTGAAAACTCCTCTATGTGTGCATATATGTATATATATATATATACAAACAAACTCACATAATCTGTGCATGTGTAGTTAGCCTTATACACAAAAACACACACATATATTTTTATGTACTGCTCCTCTTCCCATGTTAGTCTTATTCCAAATATAAACAGCTTTTGTCAAGAGTCATCAGATTTGTGAAAATTCAGGAATCTGACCAAAATCTGTGTCACAACTCTACAAATTTTTATGTTTAAACATCTCTGGACTATTTCTTAAAGGAATATGTTTTAAACAAAAACTTGTATATTCTTCTTTTCTAAGCAGCTACAAAATATTTTTATATGACTAAAAACACTATTTCTATTTTATATAAAATCATGAAAGTTGACCAATTGGATAATATCAAAGAAATGGCACAGTGAGGACCTTCAGAAATTCTTCATAAAAGCAAGAAGAAAATTGACAAATGTTAGAATGAATATTTTTAGAACTCTGGGAATTAGTAAAAAGCTTACGACAACCTAGGAGCATTTATTTGAAAGAAATGTCTGAATCTTGATAAGGACAGTGAGCTTTGTGATGCTTAACTTGCCCTAGTTCCATCCTCCACTCTCGGGCTCCATGTTAACCTTGAGAAACAACAGCACACATCCACAGAGAAACCCAGGAGTCTGGCAGACAATGAGGCAGAAGAGTGATGCTAGAGCTTTATCAAAGTCTCATTCCCAATGAAGTGCCATTATCTGATCTTTCTGATGGCTCACTGGAAGTCCCTACTTGGAAGACTGTCTGTATTTGACCTTACTGAGAGTTTGTCCAGTGCAGAAAGCCTTTTCATCATGGGTAGAAGGAGCAGTTACAAAACATCAAAAACAATTACAGCACCTGAGAAGGCCCCAAGCTGTCACTTCTGGCTAACCCCAAGGCTCTGCATGTAGGAAGTGAAGGCTAAGGCAGAGTTGTCAAGTGAACATAGAATCATTTGCCAAAGACCAAGATTATTCTGTGTTCCAGGCAGGCATTTCAAAAATATCTGTCCAATCATCAGCTGAACATTTAGCTAACTGAGCAGAGACTTAAGTAGCCACATGCAAAAAGGAATACATACTTTACAGAATTAGTTCAGAAAAGTCACCAAATGGGATCCAGCCAGGAGTGGCAGGGAACCAGGACAAATTTTGCCTACAGAGAAAGTTCAGCGAGAGTTGCACCATGAATGCCTGTAACCCAAGCTGCAAGGGAGCAACACCATATGAGTGTGGAAGGTGCTTGGAGCCCACACATTTTTACTAATCCAGGGAGGAAGTTCACACTGAGTCCACTCACCCCCTGGATCCTGGGCTGCTGAAGCACATCACCATTTTAGAATCAGAGCCAACCCCCAAATGCATATTGTCCTGGGACCCAATAGCCCCAGCATCTCCATAGCCCTAAGATCCCCTCATCCCCCCCAGGACTCCAGCACCCAAGCCATGTGTCACCTTGCACCTTGGGAGCAGGTGGTTCACCACCATGCAGAGGCCACCCAGAGGACAAAGGGATCCAGTGTGTACACTTTTTAGAACCAGAGGGCCAACTGCTTGGGGCCTTTTGCCACTGCTGGTGGCCCTGTTGTCTTCAGTTGAACACCTGTGCACCTCTCACAGGAGCACAGAATCCTGCTACAGCTCCAGCAAACCTACCCAGAGCCTTGCATTCCAGCTGGGAAACCATGGAGTTCCAGCAGTCCTTTCTCAAGGGCACAGAGCCCCATCTTCACCTCCAGTGAGCTCAAACAGGGCTACCCAACCCACTGGGGAGTTCTAGAGGGACCCAGAATCTCTCTTGGGGACACAAGGGCCCATTCACAACCCTGGTGACCTTGCACAGTGTTCCACTCCAGCAGAGTGACCCAGAGTCTCTCTTGGGGGTGTAGCATCCTGCCCATGACCACAGAAACCTTACCCAGACTGGCCCAATACAGCTGAGGAGTTGCAGAGTGACTCAACATCCCTCTTTGGGGCACAGAGGCCTGCCCACAAATTCAGTGACCTCACCCAGAGTGGCTCACTCCAGCAGTGGTGCTGCAGAGCAACTCGGTGTCTCTCTTGATGGTGTAGGGCCCTGCCCATAACCACAGTAACCTCACTCAAAGTGACCCACTTCAACACTGAAGCTGCAGAGTGCCCAGTGTCTCTCTTGGGGACACTGGGTCTCACACACAACCCCAGAAACTTTACCCAGAGTGATCCACTCCAGTTTAGGGGATACAGAGCACCCTAGTGCTTCTCTTGGGAAAACAGGGTCCTGCCCATGTCCACAATAACCTTGCCCAGTGTTACCCACTTCAGCTTAAGAGATGTGGAGCACCACAGCACCTCCTTTGGGGGTGCAGGGCCAGCACAAAGCCCCAGTGATGCCAACAAGAGTCACCCAATTTGGCTGAAGAGCTGCTGAGCACCTCATTGTCTCTCTTAGTGTCCAAAATCCTAACCTCTACCCCAGAAATCCCACTGTGAGTTGCCTATTTAAACTGAGGAGCTTTAGGGCACTTCAATGTCTGTATCATGGGTGCAAGATCCTGGCCAGGGCACCAGCAACATTCCCAGGGTCACCCACTCCAGCAAGAAGCTGAAAAATGCTTCAACACATAATTCACAGAGACACTCACAAATAGCTCTGACATTGAATGCAGTCCAAAAAAATCACTTGGAGAATACACTACTGCAATCACCCAAACCAAACCTAAAACACCCTACCTGACTGTCACTATAGAACACATCTGGGCCGGCCCGGTGGCGCACTGCTACAGTGCGCCGCTTGGGAAGCGCGGCGGCGCTCCCGCCGAGGGTTCAGATCCCACATACAGACCGGCCGCTCACTGGCTGAGCAAGGAGCGGGGCAAAACTGAGGGGTGCGATCCCGTTGCCGGCCCCGGCCCGGCACGTGTGCGACACTGAGGGTTGCGATCCCGTTGCCGGCCCCGGCCCGGCACGTGTGCGACACTGAGGGTTGCGTTCTGTTGCTGGAACCGAGA